>NC_034592.1:41454655-41457078 GCF_900095145.1 Mus pahari | reverse complement strand
CTTATTGACAGTGTCTTTTGCCTTACAGAAGATTTGCGATTTTATGAGGTCCCATTTGTCAATTCTCAATCTTACAACACAAGCCATTGCAGTGTTATTCAGGAATTTTTCCCCTGTGCCCATATCTTCGAGGCTTTTCCCCACTTTCTCCTCTATAAATTTCAGTGTCTCTGGTTTTATGTGGAGTTCCTTGATACACTTAGACTTGACCTTAGTACATGGAGATAAGAATGGATCAATTCTCATTCTTCTACATGATATCAACCAGTTGTGCCTGCATCATTTGTTGAAAATGCTGTCATTTTTCCACTGGATGGTTTTAGCTCCCTTGTCAAAGATAAAGTGACCATAGGTTTGTGGGTTCATTTCTGAGTCTTCAATTCTATTCCATTGATCTGCCTGTCTGTTGCTATACCAGTACCATGCAGTTTTTAATCACAATTGCTCTGTAGGTACAGTTTTAGGTCAGGCATAGTGATTCCCCCAGAGATTCTTTATCATTGAGAAGATTTTTTTGCTATCCTAGGTTTTTTGTTATTCCAGATGAATTTGCAAATTGCCCTTTTTAACTTGTTGAAGAATTGAGTTGGAATTTGATGGGGATTGCATTGAATCTGTAGATTGCTTTCGGCAAGATAGCCATTTTCACAATGTTGATCCTGCCAATCCATGAGCATGGGAAATCTTTCCATCTTCTGAGATCTTCTTTGATTTCTTTCTTCAGAGACTTGAAGTTCTTATCCTACAGATCTTTCACTTCCAAAGTTAGAGTCACACTCACAAAGTTAGAGTATTTTATATTATTTGTGACTATTGTGAATGGTGTTGTTCCCCTAGTTTCTTTCTCCTCCTGTTTATCCTTTGTGTACAGAAAGACCATTGACTTGTTTGAATTAATTTTATATCCAGCTACTGCACTGAAGCTATTTATCAGGTTTAGGTGTTTCTGGTGAAATTTTTAGGGACACTTATATATACTATCATATCATCTGCAAATAATGATATTTTGACTTCTTCCTTTCCAATTTGGATCCCTTTGATCTCCTTTTGTTGTCTAATTGCTCTGGCTAGCAAAGCATTTGACAAAATCCAACAACCCTTCAAGATAAAAGTCTTGGAAAGATCAGGAATTCAAGGCCCATACCTAAACATCATAAAAGCAATATACAGCAAACCAGTAGCCAACATCAAAGTAAATGGAGAGAAACTGGAGGGAATCCCACTAAAACCAGGTACTAGACAAAGCTGCCCACTTTCTCCCTACCTATTCAATATTGTACTTGAAGTCCTAGCCAGAGCAATTCGACAACTAAAGGAGACCAAGGGGANACAAATTGGAAAGGAAAAAGTCAAAATAGCACTATTTGCAGATGATATGATTGTATATATAAGTGACCCTAAAAATTCCACCAGAGAACTCCTAAACCTGATAAACCGCTTCAGTTCAGTAGCTCGATATAAAAGTAACTCAATCAAATCAGTGACCTTTCTCTACACAAAGGATAAACAGGAGGAGAAAGAAATTAGGAAAACAACACCCTTCACAATAAAATCTCCAAAACACAAGAAAATCAAGAAGAAGGAAGACCAACGTGTGGATACTTCATTCCTCCCTAAAACAGGGAATAAAATACNNATGAAAGAAGTGGCAGAGACAAAGTTTGGAGCTAGGATGAAAGGATGGACCATCCAGAGACTGCTCCACTGGGGGTACATCCCATAATCAGCCACCAAATGTAAATGAAGACAATATCTAATAAAATAAATTTAAAAAAAAGAATGGCTACTCCAGCTTGTTTCTTCAGACCATTTGTTGAAAAATTGTTTTCCAGCCTTTCACTCTAAGGTAGTATCTGTCTTTTTCCCTGAGATGAGTTTCCTGTAAGCAGCAAAATGTTGGGTCCTCTTTGTGGAGCTAATCTGTTAGTCTATGCCTTTTTATTGGGGAATTGAGTCCATTGATATTAAGAGATATTAAGGAAAAGTAATTATTGCTTACTGTTCTTGTGGCTGTCTTCTTTTAGGTTTCTTGAAGGATTACTTTCTTGCATTTTCAGGGGCGTGGTTTTCGTCCTTATACTGGTGTTTTTCCATTATTATCCTTTGAAGGACTGGATTCATTGAAAGATATTGTGTGAATTTGGTTTTGTCATGGAATACTTTGGTTTCTCCATCTATGGTAATTGAGAGTTTAGCTGGGTATAGCAGTCTGGGCTTTCATTTGTGTTCTCTTGGGGTCTGTATAACATCTGTCCAGCATCTTCTGGCTTTCATAGTCTCTAGTGAGATGTCTGGAGTAATTCTAATAGGCCTGCCTTTGTATGTTACTTGACCTTTTTCCCTTACTGCTTTTAATACTCTGTCTTTACTTAGTGCATTTGTTGTTCTGATTATTATGTGTCAGAAGGAATTTCTTTTCTGGT
>NC_034592.1:41423412-41453870 GCF_900095145.1 Mus pahari | reverse complement strand
GCTTGCTGCCCTCAATATATCTGATTGGAGCCTGTCCTTCCTATAATCCCAGTTGATTCAGGACTTCTCAGAGTCCAGATTTCTCTGTGATTCTTTGATTNTNNGNTNCTGNGAACCTGAGATTCTGGGTGTGTCTGAGTTCTTGCCAGTCAAGTTCCTCTGAGACACTCAAATACTACTGTGACCCAGATCCTGTTATCCTGGGATCCTGTTGTCCTAAGATCCTGGGCATGTTACAGTGTATGGTGTCTCCTTTGAGGACCATGGAGTTGTCTGGTCTGTTTGAAACCAAGATAAAGCTGAATTGATTAAAAGGAACCTGAGCCTCTGGTCAGGAAAGGCTCTGGTATCCTTATTCCTGCTGTCATAGGCCTGTCACTACTGGATTGGTGCAGCTGTTGTGTTCCACTCACCAGTGATCCTAAGATTGCTTGGGCAGTCAGCTAGGGACCGTGGGGGTGTCTGCTGCATCCGTGGCCCTAGGTGACCCCGTGCTGGCTCAGACAGGAAGGGATTAGTGCCCCTGGTCAGGCTAGTTCTCTGCTTCCCTAGTGCTGTCTCAGGTCCAGTGCCCAATTGGATTGGAGCAGAAGTTGTGTTCCACTCACCAGTGATCCTAAGATTGCTTGGGCAGTCCCCTAGGGACCATGGGGGTGTCTGCCCACTCTGCACCCTAGGTGACCAGGTGCTGGCACAGACTGGAAGGGATCTGTGCCCCTGGTCAGGCCGCTTTTCTGCTGCCCTAGTGCTGTCTCAGGTCCTTTGCACAATTGGATTGGAGCAGATGTTGTGTTCCACTCACCAGTGATCCTAAGATCGAGTGGGCAGTCCTTAGGGACTGTGCGGGTGTCTGCCCTAGGTGACTGGGTGCTGAAAGTACTTTAAGTTTGCATTGCACTAATTGTAAACAGTGTTGAACATTTTAGTGATAGTTTAGCCATTTTTATCTCTTCTTTTTTGAGAAGTCTCTTATCAGATTTATTGCATAATTTTGAACTGGGTCATTTGTTTAACAGATTCTTTGTTTTTGTTTTGTTTTGTATTTTGGGTTTTGAATATTTTGGATATCAATCCTTTATTGAATGTATGGCTGGCAGAGATTCCCATTTGTTAGACTTCCTCTACACTTGATTGGTTACTTTGCTCTATAGGCCTTTAGCTTTATGGCATTCCATTTATCAATCACTGGCCTTAATTCCTGAGCAAGTGGAGTTTTGTTCAGAAAGTCATCTCTTGCACTGATTTCTTATAGGGAACTGCTTATATGTTTCTTTCTAGCAGTTCCAGCAGTCCTAGCCTTTCAGGATGCACTTTAGGGTCTCTGATGCCTTGGAGGTGTGCAGGGAGATTATATGAATCTAATTTCATTCTTGTGTATAACGACACAGAGTTGTACCATTTGCTGATGTTCTTGTATTTTGGCATCTTTGTCAATTATCAGGTGGCTGCCATTATATATATTAATACAGGGGTTTTCTGTTTTGTTCCATCAATCTGTGTGTCTGTTTTGTCATTTACATTTGTTTCCATGCCATGCTGCTTTCTGACAGCACTAATATAGATTTTGAAATTTATCATAGTAATATTTCTATCACTGTTCTTTATTCACAGTTAATTTGCATATCTATAGACTTTTTTGTTTACAAATTTTAGGATGGATTTCCAAGTGGGTCATGCCAATTTTGATTGGAATTACTGTGAACTTTTGAATTGCTTTTGGAAGGATGGTGATAGTAACAGTATTCAATATGCCTATAAATGATCTTTCCATCCTCTATCATCTTTAAAATCCTTTTAAAGATTTTTAATGAAGTTTTCATTGTAGAGTTATTTCATCTCTTGGGTTAGGTTTATCCTGAGAGCTCATTATTAGACACGGGTCTTATAAATGGGATTGTTTCCATTATCTCTTGCTCAGCACTCTAGATAGTAGTATTCAGAAGAAACAACAATTTTTTATGAGATATTTTCTTCATTTACATTTCAAATGCTATCCCAAAAGTCCCCTATACCCTCCCCCCACCATGCTCCCCTACCCACTGACTCCCACTACTTGTCCCTGGTGTTCCTCTGTACTGGGGCATATAAAGTTTGCATGACCAAGAGGCCTCTCTTCCCAATGATGGCTGACTAGGTCATCTTCTGCTACATATGNAGCTAGAGACACAAGCTCTGGGGGTACTGGTTAGTTCATATTGTTGTTCAACCTGTATGATTGCAGACCTCTTCAGCTCCTTGGGTACTTTCTCTAGCTCTTCCATTGGGGGCCCTGTGTTCCATCCAATAGATGACTATGAGCATCCACTTCTGTATTTGCCAGGCACTGACATAGCCTCACAGGAGACAGCTATATCAGGGTCCTTTCAGCAAAATCTTGCTGGCATGTACAATAGTGTCTGTGTTTGGTGGCTGATTTTGGGATGGATCCCCGATCAAAAATTCAGGTGACTGCAGATGCAGGCAAAGGTATGGAGAAAGAGGAACACTACTCCATTGCTGGTGGGATTGCAAGCTTGTACAACCACTTTGGAAATCAGTCTGGAGGTTCCCCCCAAAATTGGACATAGTACTACTGGAAGATTCAGCAATATCTCTTCTGGGCATATACCCACAATATGTTCCAACTGGCAATAAGGACACATGCTCCACTATGTTCATAGCAACCTTATTTATAATAGCCAGAAGCTGGAAAGAACCCAGATGTCCCTCAACAGAGGAATGGATACAGAAAATGTGGTACATTTACACAATGGAGTACTGCTCAGCTATTAAAAACAATGAATTTATGAAATTCTTAGGCAAATTGATGAATCTGGAGAGTATCATCCTGAGTGAGGTAACCCAATCACAAAAGAGCTCACTTGATATACACTCACTGATAAGTGGATATTAGCCCAGAAACTTAGAATACCCAAGATACAATTTGCAAAACACAAGAAATCCAAGAAGGAGGACCAACATGTGGATACTTCATTCCTCCTTAGAATATGAAACAAAATACCCATGGAAGGAGTTATAGAGACAAAGTTTGGAGCTAAGAGGAAAGTATGGACCATGAAGATCACTGCTTTAATCTAATCACACAATGATAAATATATATGCAAAGATATTCATCAAGGACCAGTTTCTGCACTCAAATCATGAGAAGTATAGTGAAAATATTATCTGCTCTGGAAACTTAGCATAGATTTTTGAAAGAAAGAAATGGAAACTGAAATGCACAGCACTGCCTTAGTTACTTTGATATCAAGGTCTATTTATCGTATCATAAGCTGTACTAGTAAGCAAAGCTTCTGCATTTGGTTCATGTGCTTCAAGTCAGTCTTCCAAGAGAAAAAAGGCAAATCATATATTCTTCTCTACAACCTTATATGGTATAATGTGGGTTTATAATATATTTTAAAGATTGTAATATGTTTTGTAATTTTTTATCAATGAAACAAAAGCCTTTGAATAGGTACCAAATTCTAATGTCAACTTTTTCTCTCTTTATTACCCAAAGAAACCAGTAGATGGAAACCTTTCCCTTTACATAATAAAGCTGCTTCCACCGCACATGGTTTGACTTCCTAGTCTCAAGACAGGAGCTGGAAATACATAGGGGAAAAAAAATGTCCTCCTAAGAGTATAGCAGAAAGCCCACAATCTACCTGCTTTCTAAGTGGTTTGAAAATTGCATTCTCAAAGTCAGGTTGTTTTTGATGACCATGAGGTGAATGAAAGAAGGCAGAATGTATTGCTTCAACACTGAAGTCAGGTTCGTGTTGGATTCTGTTCCTATATCCATATCTATATTGTTCTTGCTCTTTTACAGTGATATATCCATTAGGATACATTTGTTTCTGTTCATCATAGCTCATTGGAAGAAAACCACAGATGAGCAGAGAAAGACCTAAATTAGATCCTTCTGGGATGAACAACAACCCCCCACCCCCCATCCCAGAATTTAGAATCTTACAAAGTCTGCAGTGTGTACTCTGATTCCTCTTCTCCCAGACTGCAGCTGCTATCTTGTTCCCAGGCTGGTCATCATTACCGTCTCAATAGTACCTCTGAGAATAGCAAGAGTTGGCCCTGACCTTCACTGTCCAGGAAAGAATGACTGTACTCTAAGTAACTGATCAGATTTAATCATTACAATGGATTACATCACTCTTCATCTATTAGATTAGCTCCTTAGATCACCGTCTCTTTGAAAGATACTTAAAAGAGGGACAAAGTTCTAGGGAGCCCTTTAATGTGATGTATAAGTTGATGTTTTTGTCACTTTGAACCACAGTATCAAATTAATATTTTGTTGACGAAACCATTTCTCTTTAAAATGGGTAGCTGAATGAACTTTAGGCTTAGAAGATGAACAAATAAAGCAATTCTGTGTGAGGGTACTCTCCCTCTTGTATAGCTAAGTCATCAAACCAACATTATGTAGTTTCCACTGAATTACATCTTAATTAGCTAATGAAGGTTTTGTTCCCTTTTCATTAGTTCTCAAGTTCATAGTTAAGCTTAATTTAGAGCCTTGTCTCTAGTAATGGCACCTAAATGCTGTAACTGCTCATTCATTTCTCTTGTTCTAAGCAGAAGGAATCAGATCACATTTCCCTGAAAACCCATTTAACCATTTCACCATATGCTTTTAAGGCCACAATGGTTGTCATACTTAGTTAAGATTTGAAAAACAACAGCCACTTCACCTTTCCAGGTTAACAGTATGTAAGTATCCATAGACAGGAACAGAGTGATATACATTTATTTATATATTAACTCATAGATTGATATATTTAGAAAATATTCAATGACTGTTGGAAATATTCCACAATCTGGTCAATATTGAACATGGATAGTTTAAACCCAGTCACAGCTTCAATTTCTGTACTGCATAAAAATCAAAAGGATGGAAAGCTGGTGGTAAAGAGGTTGACATTTTGTTGTTTTGGTTTGATTGTTGGGGGATGGCTGCAAAGGCAAAGGACAGATACAAAGGAACAGAGAAATGAGTGGGATTGTAGTGCATGATGTGAAATTCTCAAATAATTAAAAACTTTTCAAATTGCTTACAAAAGTATACTTGGCACATTTATAAGCTATTATACTTCCAAATCCAAGGCAAGTCTTGTGTCCAAGATGCAAAAACAGTTGTCACTATTCTGTGGCCAAAAGTGTTTTGTGTCCTTGGGAGAAATATTTTCTAAATCAAAGTAATTTTAAGTATGTATAGTAGAAATGTAGAATATTTTTATATTTCTCATTCATTTACTCTAAATGTAGACTACTTTTAAAATTTTTGTTTATTAAATCATTCATATGGTTGGTGGAAGTGATGATCAGAAAACAAGGTTCAGGAGGTAATTCTCTCATTCTGCAAGGTAAATCCGAGGGACCAAACCCAGGTCCTTATGCTTGATAGCAAGCACAAACATTTTTCCAGGAAAAAGATTTAGTAGTAGACTTCTGTACCCGGTTCAAATTAGGGTTGTAAAGTAGATGAGAAGCTGTCAAATTTTGATTTTAAAAATTGATATTTTCTTCAAGATTTTTATGATAGTTATGTGGTCAGATCAGATCAAATACTAAAAGGATAGAAAGTGCAAAGATGCCAGTTCAATTTAGTGCTAACAAAATGACAAAGTTCAGTGCTTTCCCCTTAGCTTCTTTTCTGGGTAGTTGCTCACATAAATTGTTATATCTCAGCATCTGCATCTGATAATAAAGGGCTGAAGTGTATAAAACAGAGTAAATTCATTTTTTCCTTTTTTAAAATTTTTATTAGATATTTTCTTTATTTACATTTCAAATGTTATCCCCTTTCCTACTTTCCCCTCCAACAATTCCCTATCCCCTCCCCCCTCCCCTTGCTTCCCAACCCAGAGACTGCCCTACTTGGAGATGCACCAAACCCAGTCACTAGGCAGATGCCAACAAGAGCCTGCTGACAGGAGCTGTCTCCTGGGAGGCCCCTAATGAAGGAACTAGAGAAAGTACCCAAGGAGCTAAAGGGGTCTGCAACCCTATAGGAGGAACAACAATACAAACCAACCAACACCCCCACCCCCCACCCCCAGAGCTGTGTCTCTAGTTGCATATGTGGCAGAAGATGGCCTAGTCAGCCATCAATGGGAGGAGAGCCCCTTGGTCTTGTGAAGATCATGTGCCCCAGTACAGGGGAATGCCAGGGCCAGGAAGAGGGAGTGGGTGGGTTGTGGAGCAGGGCAGGGCGAGGGTATATCGGAATTTGGGGATAGCATTTGAAATGTAAATGAAGAAAATATCTAATAAAAAAGAATAAAAGCAAAACAAAAAAGAAATTAATAGCAAACAAAATGAACTTACTCTGTAACATATATAGCTAGAGCCACAAGTTCCACCAAGTGTTTTCTTTGATTGGTGGTATAGTTCCAAGGAGCACTGGGGGTACTGGTTAGTTCATATTGATGTTCCTCCTATGGGGCTTCAGTTCCCTTTAGATCCCTGGGTATTTCTCTGGCTCCTTCATTGGGGACCTTGTGCTCCATCCAATGGATGACTGTGAGCATCACTTCTGTATTTGCCAGGCACTAATAGCCTCACAAGAGAGAGCTATATGTTTTTAATTTCTAAAATAGTCTCATTGTTTTAGAATTCTTTGTGGACAACAAAGCCTTTCTTGGGTCTTGATGGTCTTGTCTCAAGGATAAGCACAATCCTAGAAACTCAATGCCCACCAGTCACATTGAGTCAGGGGCTCCCAGGTTTATTTTCTCATAATTGGCAAGAATAACTGCAGACTGAAGAAGGTGGGCAAGCAAGCAAACAGGAAGAGCAATATATCCTTGAAGCAGGGATAATCCTTGAAAATGAGTCACCAAGAAGCTTTTGGGTCTAGGCATTTTATTCCATGGGAGCTGGTTGATAGAGTCCCACCAACAGTTAGGTTAGGCATTTAGTTTTGATTAATCTATTCAATTTGAATCCATGTGCAGAATTCTGATTGGTCAATGGGATAAGTCAAATTACACAGAAAAGCCAGGGGCAGGCAGTCCTCCAAGAATGTTCCAGATGTATGTGTGTGTGTGTGTGTGTG
The DNA here is from genome assembly GCF_900095145.1 of Mus pahari. Lineage (NCBI taxonomy): Eukaryota > Metazoa > Chordata > Mammalia > Rodentia > Muridae > Mus > Mus pahari. Next base: position 41,446,810 of record NC_034592.1, on the reverse strand, counting down.
TGTGTGTGTGTGTGTGTGTGTGTGTACATGTGTGCCTATGTGTGACTGTGCATCTGTGCGTATCTGTCTCTCTCTGTCTTTGTCTTTCTGACTCTGTCTCTATCTCTCTGTCTCTCTCTCACTTTCTTGCTCTCTCTGTGTTGTGTGTGTCTCTGTGTGTGTTACTCTGTGTGTCTGTGTCTGCATCTGCATCTATGTCTGTGTTTGTGTGTATAGGACCATGAGGTGAAAGATCTATGCTGTTGGTCAGCTGACACCTTGCTGAGCCAAGGCCTTCTGACTTCAGTTCCTCAGCTCGTTGACTAGCTAGACTTTAAAACCTCTATGCTCTCAGCGCTAACTACCAACACACCAGAAACATAGATAATTCATTTTCCTGTAACTCTAACATGTTTAAATGGACCCACCTTCTCTCAACTACCATCCCCAGTGACTTTGATATTAAAAAAAAATGTTTTCCTTAATGATCCATTTCTGACACAGTACCCATAGTTAAGTTAAATATTAAGTTCATGTTTTAATTTTTATCTGTGTTTCAGATTTAAATGATTAAAAGAAGAAAATAGAAAAAGATATAAGATTTTCATAGTTTGAGCTTATCCGTTGTAGAGGTTGGAATGCTAATGGCTTCCATAGGCTCATATATTTGAATGCTTAATCCAGAAGGATTTGGATATATGGCTTTGTTGGAGAGAGTGGGTCACTGGGTGTGAATTTGAAAGTTGAAAAAGCCATGCCAGGCCCAGTCTCTGTCTGCCTCCACTTGTGCAACATATGCAAGTTCTCAGCTACTGTTCCAATGCCATTAGCTGCCTGTTAGCTGCCAGACTTTCCTCCACGATAACCATGGAGTAAACTTCTGAAAGTGTAAGGCACTTTCCAATTAAATGCTTTTTTTTTTTCCTAAGTAGCCACGGCCACAGTGATTCTTTACAGAAATAGAACAGTAAGGCATCCATAAAATGCATATATTTTAAAACGTGGAGTATGTTAAATATGAAAATTTAAATATTCAAATAAGGAAGAATAAGGGAAAATCTCATGTAGACACTGTACAAAGATATAAGCATCAGTAACATTTCTTTTACATCTTACTTTCTGTTAAGCAATGACGCATTTGCATTTAATTTTTAGTATTTTCCGTTATTTATTTAACGGGTTTTTAATGAACTGTGCGGGTATTTTAAGAACTGATCACAGAATTCATGAAAAGTGAATTGGCTCTTCAGTCTCATCTCAGATTTCAATCACACAGATTATGTGAAGTAGCACCCTGATGAGTACATGTATGGATAATTATTTGTATGAATTTTGTAATTGCATGTAAACATTACTTCTCATAAAAGCTTCAGGGATCCATTTACATGGCACCGGTCAGTTATCAGAGCAGAAGGATGCTTGCTCACTTCAGAACTTGCTTTTGTAAAGAGTGGAATTCCACCTCTAGGTGGAGACATGCACCCATGCCTTCCCTAAGGGTGAATCCAGTGAGACAGCTCGGGGAAACTGACCAGGGTACCACTGATAGCAAGTCAGTTTCATGTTCATAGACTACATCTTTCCTTTCCATAGCTCCCCTATCCCTCACCCCTGTGCTGTCTGTATACGCCTCCATGCCAGCTGCTTAACTTGTCAGCTTTTTTTGAGTTAAGCCTCAAAAAAATATATTCTTTTTCTTCTCTTCACTCTTTTTCTTTCAAATGCTGAGAAGAGCCTAAGTATGCTTTAAAACTTCCTAACTAACACTTTGGGCATCCTTTCTCTCTCTTTTTTAAAGCTCATTTTCCTACCATGTGGCTGCCTTTCATCAGGTAGCCAACTTCTGTGACAGTTTGCCTTCTCCAATCTCTCACTCCCTGATGCTTTGAGATTTAGTTTGCTGTTTCAAGACCTATAAACTACCCCCAACTTCCATTTGAGTCTGTTCTTTATCTTGAAAATTTCTTTTGTGTTTGTTCCTAAATCCTTTTATTAATAAGACTAAGAACTCTAAAAGAAGACCCTGATTTCCTGTGAAGGATCTTAAGGAATAACCCAAATTTTCTGATATTTCTTTCTGCCTTTTGAGAAAACAAATCTGCCCCTGCAGCCTTAATCAGCATCACTTTGCATTCCTATCCGAAGAAAGTTCCACTCTGTTCTTAATCTAGATGAATTTCAAATTAGTGTAATGATGAATCTCACCCAATCTTATAGAATCTTGGAAATGTTGAATTACGCCAAAATATTTTCTATTTCCTCTGAATTTGGATACCATACTTACAATCTATAAAAATAATTTATCTTTAGAGAAGTCATAAAATTTACAGACTTTAACAAAGGTTGTCTGAAATGTTTACCAGAAGTAGACTTATATACTTTCTAGTGTTGCTGAAAACATCTCTTTTTTTCTGAGTACATGTCAATGACTTATGAAACAGGATGCTAGGTGGCAGTTTTCCAACGTGGTATGTGTTTCCCTGTTCTGCACATATACTGGAAACTGGTGCTCATTCATTTTCATTCACATGCAGTAAAGCAAACAACTGATAAACTTATCTGTAGATATTTTGTCCACAGCCTGGAATTATAGCCCCAATATGATGTTTCTAGGGGAAATTAGCACTTAGCTAAAGCACAAACATATTGGAAAGAATTTTTTGTAATACTTTATCATACAAAACTTATTTAAAATGACAGTTTTCCAATATTAAAATAAAAATGTAAGAACTTGTTTCATACCTTCACTCTTTTCCCACCCAGAATCATACCATAAAGGTATCACAATAATTCTTCCAGAGATAGGAAACAGTGATTCCTATTACTGGTAATAAAGGATGCAAAACTTTAATCATGCAGACGTTCCCCCCACCCTCAGAGATTTTTTTTCTCCTGAATTGTTTTTCATTTTGTCCCATATTTATGCTGGCTGTCTCAGAAGGACAGAATTGCTTTGTAGTATTTTCTACAAAAAGGCAATTAAATTTACAGCAGTAATAAATAAAAAAATAGTTTTTCTGTCAGATGATGGTTCTTCAGGCTTCTTCACATACATGGGATTAAGTTCTACAGTGTTGACTCTGTGTTTGTAATGTCCTTTGATCATCTGGAGAATGCTTTTTAAATGGCCTGAACTTCACAAATATAGCTATGCTCCTCCCCTTGCTTCAGCACAAGACTCACATACGATGTGAGATTAGACTGCTAGGGAATCATGCAGTAGTAGTTTCCCATAAGTCCCCAGGCTATTCCAAAATGCAACCCTTTAGCACCCCAATTAAATTCCAAAACACAAAATTTTCAATGAACTCCATGTAACCACATCCAGAAAAAGCCTTTTGTACCTCCCCACTCTTGCACAGCAGCAGTTAACACAGGCCAACATTTCCCACTTGACAATCAGTTTTTCTTGGCTTCTGCAAAACTATACTCCACTCATACACTTTATCTCTACAGCTACCTCTGATTTACTTTGATAGATTTACTTTTAGGCAGGAATTCTGAATACTATGCTCTGAGGTTCAATGCTGAAACCTAGCTTTGTTACAAAATAAATATAAACGCTTGGTAATCACTTTTAGGTCATTGGATCTAAATACTGTTCACATATACAAACATCTCACTCTTGTGTTGTTAACACTAATCCCCACTTGGCTGAAGATTTATAAGTCTAATTGCCTATTTGATAGTGTACTTGAATATCTGTGAAGGCAACAGAACAAATCCAACAATAATCTGAATTTAGCACAACTTAAAACAACTTTATATTTATCTTCTCCATTTCGGTAAATGATGCTTCCATTCAATGAGTAATTAAAGCTAATGGTTTGAAATGTTTATGATTCTGTTTTCCTACGTCCCTTTTATTCACCCTATTTTCCAAAACCTCCTGGCTTTGTCTTACTGCACATCCAAATAAAATATGCTATTGTCTCACTGCTGTTCATTAAAATTCTACTTTTGACTGTGAGGTATTCTTCTAGATGAATGACTTAGTTAAATACTATAAAACTTAATTTTACATATTATTATGGAACATTTAAAAATTCTTATGAAGCTATAAACCAATTTGGTTTTTTTGTTGTTGTTGTTGTTTGTTTTTTTTTTTTTTTTGGTTTTTTTACAGGGCACATTTAGAGATCACTCATGCATATCTAGTGGATTAGATAGAATGGATACACTATTCATGAAGATAGGGACATAAAAGTTACAAATAAACAAGGGAAGCAGTTCTTTCCTCATCCTTCCCTTCATGTCTTAGTCACCTAGAACTTCATCAGTAATCCCATTGGTTGCTTGTTTTACTCCCTTAACCTGAGGGTGATGTCTCAGCTTTATTTATTTATTTGTCACTGAAGCCTCCAGACTTGGACTGATTCACACTACTTGTATCTCTGAGTTAGTGGCCTACCCTTCCATGAGATTTCCCAGCCACCATATTTATAGGAGGCAATCCATAATAAATTCCCTGTCACATATCTACACATATATCTCACTGGTTATAATTTTGGCTAATAACTACTTTGGTTTTTTTTATACAGATATCATTATATTTTTTGAGAAATAATTTTGTAATTTTTAAAACATATTTTAAAAGACTTTCAATATGTTTAGATTATGTAGGATAAAAGCAAATTTCTTAGAACATCCTAGGTGGCTTTGGATGATGTGTCTCTGTTTTCTGCCCTTGTATTAATCCCTCTAGCGTAAATTATGCCTACCTAGCTGCTATGAAATTAACTTGTGCCTTCTCTCCAAATATATGTGTTGAAAATATAACCCCTAATATGATTACGTTTAGAAATAGGAAGGTTAGAAAGAAATTAAAGTAAAATATGATCATGCTAAAAGAACTCGATTCTAGTACTGGCTGACTGGATTTACATGCTTAAAAGGCATCCAGAGTGTCAGAACTTCTGAGTCCTGTTAATCAGATCAATATTAGGAGATACCAACTAAGGTAATTTCTTAAGAAATTAAGCACAAAGTTAAACACACACACACACACACACAGAGAGAGAGAGAGAGAGAGAGAGAGAGAGAGAGAGAGAGAGAGAGAGAGAGAGAGAGAGAGGAGAGACACTGAGACACAGAGAGAGAGAGAGACAGACAGACAGAGAGACAGAGACAGACAGAGAGGAGAGAGAAATTGAGATCATATATTCTGAAGAAAATCCATGTAAGCACATTAGGAATAGCCTATAAGTAAAAGAAATGGACAACAAATCAAATTTATGCAGAGCATTCCAACCCTGGACTTCTTAGGCCGCAAAACAGTGGGGAATACATTTCTGTTGTTTGACCTACGAAGTCTCTGACACTGTTACGGTAACGTGAATGAATTAATACAACTTTTTTTCTTTTCTTCTGAATTGTCAAGCATATCTTCATCTTATGGTTCGAACACTCTAAAAGTGGTGCATTGCTGCATATGTCTAGCATTTGAGAAAAGCCTTCCTCAACAGTTTGGTCATAGCAGCCATCATCTTCCAGCAGATTTTAGCCTTACACTATTTTCTAAGCATTAGTTACATGCCTTTTACATTTCAACTATTTATTTCTCACTCCTCAGGTATTCATGTACCTGACACATTTAAAATCTATGAAAACTAGATGCCCTCTGGCTGGGTAACTGTGGTATTTCCAACAGAATTCCTGGCTTACAGTCATGGTTTATAAATGTATATTGACTCAGAAACATCTGGAATACATAATGAAAAGTCAGATATCCTCTCTGCCCCTGTTTATGAAAGATTCCTGAGACTTTAAGGATAGACATGATGTTGACAAAGTATTTGATATCAGACTATGAGGAAAATAAGGTGTCTGTTTGCCCTTACTTTTTAAAGTGGTACTGCTAATGAATTAGAAGATTTATGTGAGTATTGTTGATTTATATTTTTTATATTCTGTTTTTACTTTAGTTAATAAAATTAAAGTTCCTAAGTCTACATATTACTCAAGCCTACATGTCAATGAGCAGGATTTTTTTTTTTTTTTATGGCACATGACTTTAATCCCAGCACTTGGGAGGCAGAGACAGATGTGAGTTCAAGGCCAGCCTAAGCTACATAGTGAGTTCCAGGACATCCAAGGCTACAAAGTGTGAAAACGTTTCAAAATAACAACAAAAGCAGCAAGCAAACAAACAACCCAATTAAAAGAAAACTTTCCCTCATCTTTAAAAGACCCTTGGCATGTTGGCAAGGCCTCAAAAATCTATCCCAGTAGCTCTGCTGAGTTCCAGCATGGGACATTGAATCCAGCTTCTAAAATTCCCCTGGCAATTTCAATTCGATGTGTTCTTCTCTGCCTTTTCCCCTTAGTGTGCCTGGGGAAGCTAGAGCTGCTCTGGATTCTGCTGCCTTTGGTCCTCTGGCATTCCTGGGAAAGGAGATTCAAGGTCAGCCCAGAGCCCAAGTTAAAGATTCAACATGGAAAAGGCTTCTTTCCCATTTCGTGTGCACGTGACGGCTACCACACTCTTTGCCTCTGCCTCAAAAATAGAATGAAAAGGAAACCAGCCAGATTGTGGAGCAATCTGGAAAATATGGGAAATGTCACTCTCGTCCTAGTACTAATCCTGGAGAAGCATCCATCAGGCTGCGTGGCAAGATCTCTGTCACGCAGAAATATTAAGTTTAATGAGCAGGATTTTATCAGTCTTTCTAAATCACATGTTCACTCAAAGTGCCATGATGTCTTCCCCAAAGTTCCTTGTGATTCATCTAGATATTTAGTATCAGCTAAAATACATTATATTGCAAGTGTTTACAGATATCCAAGGAAAATGTATGTATATAATATATTAAGCACACCCTCAAGATAATTAACTTAATGGACTGATAGTCTATAATGAGTGCTTTACAATTCTAGAATATAAGGCAATAGCTTATGCTGTAAAGCAAAACCTGACTGAAGAAGGTTGAAGTTAATGGTGACTTCATATTATCTTATTGTTCCTGAGACTCCCTTACCATACATACACACAGACAAATTGTAAGGTGTTAAATTGAGGAAGGAATGGAATGAGTCAACATTTTCTGTGAATTTTGTCTGCCACAGGGCCTATTCCAAAGACAATATGATGAGACAGATGTTAAATCCACTCTAGTAATGAGAAAACTAAGGCACATACAAATCAGATAAAGTATGTAATCTAATAACAAGACAGTGGTCAGAAACAGAATTCAATTTGTTAATTTTTTTGTAAGCTAGGATTTTCTTAATCTCCATTCCAGGCTAACTTTATCCAACTTCTTTCTTCTGACTTGGCAATATGTCCGATGGCTAAAATTTTGGTTTTAATGAAGTGGTGGCTTTAGATTCTCCAAGTTTCATTAATTCACTAGCCTTGGATAAGTTACTAAGTTTCTAGTCCTAGAAATGATTGACTTCATGGTTACCACCAAGATGCATGTGCCACTACTGCACCTTAGAGTTGTTGTGGTACACTGGTCATTGTTTTGATTTATAGGCATTATAACTGGATAAGCTTGTTGGTTGCTTATTTCCATTGGGATTTTGCATGCAATCTTCTGATATCATTAAAGCTAAATAATTATCCTTCTCCACACTGACAAGTGTAATTCTAATTAAAATAATTTCTCTGTTCAACAGATGGAAGAAACCATTACAGAAAAACATAAACAATTAATCAAAATAGTGAATTGTGGAGCCCAGTTGTAATGGATATATATTCTGTACCTAAAGTTCAGGAAACATATGAAAGATGTTAGAAAGATTGTAAGACCAAGAGGCAAGGAACCTTAATATGAGCTTGTGTCTAGTAGTAATGACAGAAATTATACCAATAAAGTCTATTCAACATGACTGCTCAAACATGAACTTAGCAAGGAGAATATCAGGAGGCATGCTAACATGGACATAGGAAAGCTCAGGGGAACTTTCTTTAGAAATGTCAAGAATATCTTCATCGTATGATTTAAAAACTCTGAAAGTCATACATTGCTCCAAATGCCACCTTCTCAGAAAAGTCTACACAAAGAACTACAGGCAAGTAAAGAATTACTTATCAATAACTACAGGCAAGTAATATCAATTACTTATCAATAACAAATTGATCTAAAACAAAAATGAAAAAAAATGAAAGTAACTATACAGAATGAGCAAGTTGTTTAGGGAAATATATACATGCAAAAACAATTAATGATATTTAGATGCTATGAATGCGAAGGAGGGCAAGGAAGAGTCTCCAGGTTAAGTTTGAAGAGTAGGAAGGAATGGGGAAATGAAGTAATTATACAAAATCTCAAAATGAATTTAAGAAATTAAAAATATTTTATTTCAATCTACCAATAAGGATAGCAGTGTCAGGGAAGCGTCTGCCTTAATACCTTACACATTAAGATTGCCCATCCTTCATTTCACGTCCCTTGCCACTTATTTCCTTTGGAGAAAGACTGATATGTATGTGGTTGTCAGTTCTGTCCTTGGATTCAGCACTGTATCAGGAGCATTTGTGCCATCATCAGCTTTGTCTGAGAAATATTTATCTTTATATTGACTAGTTTCCTATGAAAATAACTTCAGAGTTAAATATCAAGAAAAAGAATATTCACGTACGTTTCTCATTATATAGAAGCATTAATGATATAGGAAAGTAGAACTTGATTATTGTGTTTTATCTGATGGAAGAAGTACTTTTCACACATTTAAGCCCTTATGTCACTCACAGGGTTTTTCTTGTAATCAAAGAGAATTCACTGGAATCATAAAAAGCAACCAATCAATTGATCAAACAAACAAACAAACAAACAAAACCCTTTTTAACTTCAAGAAAAACTTCACTCCTCAAAAGACATTTTTGGACCAGTCCCAATACATTTTTTGCCTATATTTATAAGCTATTAAACTTTTTTCCCTCAATTAATCAACTGCTAGTCATTTTAACTAAGCATATTTTAAAACACATTGTGAGAATCTCTATTATCATAAATCATCATACTTCACTTTTACACTTAGTTTTTACCCAGGCTTCCCATTCTCTATCAAATTTTTTCACCCTTAACTGATTTTATTCCATAAACTACTTTTTAGACAACTTTTAATCCATGTATGACACTTAAATTATGACATAGATACTCTTCTCTATTCTTGTTTCAGTATAGTAATTGACAAGGTCATAAATATTGTCTCAATTTTTAAAAGTATAGCAGTATTGGATATCTTCCAGATTGCTTTATTCTCAGTCCTTGCCAAATGATTCTATTTGTGTCTTCACTAGAAAAGTTGAGAATATAGAACTGTCCAAAATAAGGGAAAAGAAATTTGACTATTTAATTACATTTTACTTTGGAAACAGAATGGTTTATAATATTAAACAAGCAATGAAAACTTCTTATTTAATATTAAGAGTTAAGATCCTCATGATGATTCTCGATTGTGATATGGGAAGAGTATATACTCATGTGCTTGCACAAGCACCTACATAGACACACGCATACTCATCCATTTAACTAGTTATTGACACAATTATATTTAAGGTTGTTTCACTAATTTATAGATGATTTGCTGACATCTATTTTTCCTTAATTCTTCTTGTTTTTGTTTATTATTATTACTAGTAGGTTCTCTAACACATGAGAAGACTGATGGAGCTGTATGCTTCATTCACACACAAAGGTTAAATAATTTCAGAAAAAGAATTCAAAATACATCTTTACATGTTTTGTATAACCAGAAGCTGGAAACAACCCAGATGTCCCACAAATGAAGAATTTAAATAGAAATGTGGTTCATTTACACAATGGAATACTATTTAGCTCTTCAAAATGAAGACATCATGAGTTTGGCAGGCAAGTGGATGGAGCTAGAAGATATCATCCTGAATGAAGTAACTCAGACCCAAAAGGATATGCATAGTATATACTCACTAATAAGTAGATATTAGCAAAAAAAAAAAATGCAGAATATTTAGGATACAATCTGCAGACCTCAAGAAGGTTATCAAGCAGATCTTAGCCATTCTTACTGGTGTGAGGTGGAATCTTAGGGTTGTTTTGATTTGCGTTTCCCAGATGACTAAGGATATTAGACATTTCTTTAGGTGCTTCTCATATAAAAAGCTCAGGTGATGGCAGATGCTGGCACGGTTGTGCAGAAAGGGAAGACTCCTCCATTGCTGGTGGGATTGCAAACTGCTACAACCACTCTGGAAAGCAGTTTGGAAGTTCCTCAGAAAATTGGACATAGTACTACCTGAGGACCCAGCAATACCACTCCTGGGCATATAACCAGAAGATGCTCCAACATGTAATAAGGACATATGCTCCACTATGTGCATAGCAACCTTACATAAATTAGCCAGAAGCTGGAAAGAACCCAGATGTCCCTCAACAGAGGAATGGATACAGAAAATGAGATACATGTACACAATGGAGTACTTCTCAGCTATTACAAACACTGAATTTATGAAATTCTTAGGCAAATTAATGAGTCTGGAGGATATCATTCTGAGTGAGGTAACTCAGTCACAAAAGAACACATGTGAAATGAACTCACTGATAAGTATATATTATCCCAGGAGCTCAGAATACCCAAGATACAATGCACAAACCACTTGAAACTCAAGAAGAAGGAAGACCAAAGTGTGGATACTACGATCCTTCTTAGAAGCAGGAACAAAATACCCATGGAAGGAGTTATAGAGACAAAGTTTGGAGCAAAGACTGAAGGAAGGACCATGCAGAGACTGCCCTACCTGGGGATCCATCCCATATACAATGACCAAACCCAGACACTATTATGGATGCCAACAAGTGCTTTGCTGACAGGAACCTGATATAGCTATCTCCTGAGAGGCCCTGCCAATGCATGACAAATACAGAAGTGGATGCTCACAGCCATCTATTGGACTTAGCACAAGGTCCCCAATGAAGGAGCTAGAGAAATGACCCAAGAAGCAGAAGGGGTTTGCAGTCCCATAGGAGGAGCAACAATATGAACCAGTACCCTCAGAGTTCCCAAGGATTAAACCACCAACCAAAGAGTACATATAGTGGGACTCATGGCTCCAGCTGCATAAGTAGCAGAGGATGGGTTAGTCAGTCATCAGTGGGAGGAGAGGCCCTTGGTCCTGTGAAAGTTCTATGGCCCAGTGTAGGGGAATGCCTGGGCCATGAAGCAGGAGTGGGTGTGTTGGTGAGCACCAGGAGAAGGGAGGGGATGGGTGGGGGATTCGGAGGGGAAACCAGGAAAGGGGATAACATTTGAAATGCAAATAAAGAAAATATCTAATTAAAAAAAAAAAACAAGCAGAAGGGTTTAAGTGAGGATGCTTTATTCGTCTTAGGAAAGAATAGAAAATAATCATGGGATGCATAGGGAGGGAAGGGTGTGGGTGGAAGAAGGAAGGGAAAAGTGGAACATGATTAGGTATGGTGGGAGGAGACAAGAGAGAAGCCCTTAGGGCCAGTAGAATGAATGGAAATAGGCAACCTTGGGGGTTGGAGATGGGGTTACTCTCTAGAAAGTACCAGAGACATGGGAGGTGAGAGAATCTCAGGATTCAAAGGGAGGGACCTTAGATGAAATATCCTATAGTTGTGAGAGGGAACTTGTAGAGTCCACCTCCAGTAGAAAGACAGGGCATCAAGTTGAGGGATGGTGTTGCCATCCCATAGTCAAATATTCTGACCTAGAATTGTTCTTTTCTAAAAGAATTTCAGGGACAAAAATGGAGAAGAGATTGAGGAAAAGCAGGTCCAGTGATGGGCCCAACTTGGGATCCATCTAAGAAGAGACTCTAAGGCCTGACACAGTTGCTGATGCTATGGTGTACTTACAAACAGGAGCCTAGCATGGCTATTCTCTGAGGCGCCAAAGAAGCAGCTGACTGAGATGTATTGACCCAAACAATGGACTGAAGTTGGGACCCTTGTGATTAAATTAGAGAAAGGCCGGAAGAAGCTGAGAATGAGGGATGCCCCACAGCAAAACCAGCAGTTTCAACTAACCTGGACCTTGGAGAGTCACCAACGGAGCCACCAACCAGGCCGAATACATGAGTTCATCCATGGCTCCCTAACACATATATAGCAGAGGACTGCTGGGTCTGGCCTCAGTGGGAGAAGAAAAGATCATGTTGCCCGATGAAGAAAAATCTATAGTTTTATTGTAATCTGCATGAATAGTCTAGCAACTCTTTACAAAACTCAAAGTAATCCTAACATTCATATAGAAGCTAAAAGTCCCTTGTTAACAAAACACAATGGTAAGCAAAAGAATAATTCTGGAGGTATACCAATAGTTAATTATACAAAAAAAAAATGGTTCTGAAACATAAAGTCCTCCAAAGAAACTAGGAGAAAAATAACTTTTTAAATTTGCTGGGATTATAGGTGTATGCCACCACTGCCCATCTGAGAAAAATAACTTTTTAAATTTGGTCTGATTTACAATTTACTTGAGGCCCCAGAGAATGGGGAGGCCTGGTGAGAGGTCATCCTCTTGGAGGCAGGGATAGGGGAGGATGAATGGAATGAGGAACTGTGGGAGGGGGCACTGGGAGGAAGACAATGTCTGGACTGTACAAAAGAAAAGTATTTAAAGTTTGCAAGACCAAGGGGCCTCTCTTCGCAATGATGGCAAGCACAGGAGAAGGCCAGGGCCAAGAAGTAGGAGTGGGTGGGTAGGGGAACAGGGGCGGGGGAAGGGTATAGGGAACTTTTGGGATAGCATTTGAAATGTAAATAAAGAAAATAATAAAAAATAAGAAAAATAAAATAAAAAGAAAAGTATTAATTTTTTTTCCTTTTTTTAATTGGTTATTTTATTTATTTACATTTCAAATGTTATCCCCCTTCCCAGTTTCCCCTCCACAAACCTTTTATCCTATCCCCTTCCCCTGAGCCTCTATGAGGGTGCTACCCCACCCAGCTACTCCTACTGCAGTGCCCTAGCATTCTCCTAAGCTGGGTCATCGAGCCTCCACAGGACCAAGGGTTTCCCCTCCCATTGATGCTAGATAAGGCCATCCTCTGCTACATATACAGCTTGAGCGATGGGTTCCTCTATGTGTACTCTTTGGGTGGGTAGCTTAGTCCCTGGGAGCTTGTGGGGGGGAGGAGGGTCTGGTTGGTTGATATTGTTGTTCTTACTATGGGGTTGCAAACCCCTTCAGCTCCTTCAGTCTTTCCCCTAATTCCTCCATTAAAGTCCCCATGCTCAGTTTGATGGTTGTCTGCATGCATGTGCATCTGTATTGGATGGACTCTGGCAGAGCCTCTCAAAGGACAGGTCTTCCAGGCTCCTGTCAGCAAGTGCTTCTTGGCATCAACAATAGTGTCTAGATTTGGTGGCTGCAGATGGGATGGAGAAAACTTTTCAATCAACTTGTTATGCATACCTATAATATAAAAGTTAATAGTATAAGTTAAAGATTATTTGTGATATAAATGGTATATTTTAGTATAAGATTAAAGTAAAACATCCTCTCTTTTAAAGCTTTTGCCATTTTTATAGAAAGTAAACTATTTTTCCTTTAGTCTTTATTAGTGGAATAACTGAATTCTCTAGTCATTTTTTTTAAACTTAAGGTTATGATTGGGAAGATTAATTCAATAACTAATTATATTCAACTACTGATTATGACTTGCTTAATTGAAAAATATGTCTACTCTTAAATGCAATGAAACAAACACACAGTAACATATTTGCTAAGAGTATTTTGGGACTATAGTAAATGAAAAATAGCACCTCTAGGAAGATTGTTTCCTTTGTTTTTTTTTTCTTAAATCTATTGCAAATGAATACAGTTGAGAATTAAAAGGAAAATTCAGCAACTAAATTGAGTTCTGTATTATATATACGAATTAAAGGGTGTTGAATTAGATTATTTAGGAATTTGTAAAATGACATTAAGTTTTTTTTATATAAATGGAACAGATTTACATTTAAAAGGAACTCCATGAAAAACAGCACTTTTACACAGATTAGAACTAGCTTGTATGTGGCATAGAGACTAAAAGTTAGGATTACAAAATAGATAGTATATCAAAAAAAGAAGATTGGAAAATGAGCAGAAACTAAAAACAGAGTGGTTAGACAGATAAACTGTGCATGGAAAAAAGAAAGGAGAATGCCAAGGAAAAAGCAACAAAACATAGCTCCAGCCTTGGATGGATATAGGAATGGGATCTACAGTCAAGAGACTTATCGAGAAAGTAAGGCAGGTAACTTTCAAGAGTCCTCTTAGGACAATCCTGCAGTGCTCATAAATCTCAGATCTTGTTAACAACTAATGAAGCAAAATAGTTATTCTCTATCATGTTGGATTGTCAGTTAGAGGGTCTTTATACTCTCCATACTCTCTGAAGACTTTTCTTGGGCAATATTTTGTGATGAAACCTCCATATCAACAATCAACTTCACTTGGGGACAGATTAGGTGGAACTATGCAAAGTCACAAAATGTTGGGATAACTTCTGCTTGTTCAATTTTACATTCTCAGCAGGTAGATTGGGGGTGGCTAGCTTGGCCCAATTCCCTGCACAAACCTACACTCCTATAAGGCCACACCTCTAATCCTTCCCAAATAGTTCCACTAAGTAGACACCAAGCATTCAAATATATGAGATGATTGGGTCCATTCTTATTCAAACCACAACCATGCTACGATTCCCAGGTCCACAGGACTTGGGTCCAATATTACTTCCTGGTCTTCTTTTTATCCTCAAATTGTGTGTTTTATATTCCTCTTTCCCTTGCTTCTCTGTCTCATTGTATATTTATATAAAAACAATCAATAATAACCACATGAACAGTCTATCCTAGGTATCTTGGTATTTCCTTTGTCAATGGTAGGTATTAGTCCAAGACGCTTCAAGTTAGCCCCTGGCAGATTTTTAGGACCAAGACGCAAATCAGGCACATTCTTTGCCAAACTTTTAAAAAAACATCTATAGGCTTGCTGATAATATCCTTTCCCAGTAATATCTTTAATTTTAGTTCCTAAAAGTTCATAGTGCCTACAGCATTACTGTCTTCAAATTCCTATTAGGATAGTCCATTGAGCCTCACATAAAGCGTTCAACCATTTTAGTATTTCAAATTTGCAGTGTCTTCAATATTCTTCCAAACAACAGCATGGCCAGAACTGTCACAGTAATATCTCAGCCCCCGGTATACCAACTTCTGGCTGTTATATTGTGGTTAAAAGACATCACGACCAAGGCAACTCTTGTAACATTAAACATTTAATTTGGAGATTGCTTACGCCTGGAAAGGGTTATTTCATGACCTGCAGGACAGGAAGCATGCTGGCATGCCAGTGGAGCAGTAACTGAGGTCACTTCATTCTGATCTGCATGCAGCAACCAAAACCAGAGATACAAAGTCCAGGCTTGAAATTTTGAAACCTCAAAGCGCATCCTCAGAGAAGTGCTTCATCCAACAAGGCCACATCTACTTCAACAAGGCCACAGTACTAAACCATACCAAGAAGATACACTCACTGGGGAACAATCATTCAATCATATGAGCCTCTGGGGGCCCTTCTCATTCAAGATACTATCCACATTTTGGTTTTAAGTAAACAAACTGGAGAGTTTCAGGAACTTGGGGCTGCATGACGAATCCACAAACTGCATAGGTAAGTGTGGCCAGTACAGACTCCTGAAACTCCGATGAGAGTGACTAATATTTATACATCTCTGTCAGGTAATTAGTGCTTGCCTAGTGTAGGTTCAGTGTCCATCTGAATGGTAGAAAAGACACAGTGACTCGTGTCTGGTAATTAGTCAGCCTTAGCCAGAAAAGGTTGCTCTAACACTTCCTTGTTTGAATGTGTCTTCCCTTCTTCGTTTTATTATTCTTCAGGTAGTATTTTTTACTTTAAAAGCCATTATGCTAATTTCTGTTTCTCATTTTACATATATCTCATTTTCCTTACCCACTTTTCTTTTGTATTTAAAAGGTACCTTTATTCAACAGTAATAATATATTTTAGAACTAAAAGACAGGATAGGAAAAAAAAAGTGTTTCAGTGTTTTCAAATAATGGCATGTCACTTTTTGAGATTCAGGGATAAATGAATAAATATCTCTGGGAATCTTGGTAATTTTAAATTCATTATTATTTTGCATACGATATGGAAAGCTATAATTCATGTTAAAAGAATAAAAGTTAGTGTTTTATCCTTTAGTCTAGTAGTTAGCCATAAAAATTATGGTTAGGTACACATCCAAAATGGTGGAGGACAAACATGACAGAGGAGAAGAAAGACATATTCTGTGACATCTTTAAAATACTGAAAAATTTGGAGATATCAGAACATAGAAAGATCATGTGGCCAGATGAAGAAAAATCTATAGTTTTAATGTAATCTGCATGAATAGTCTAGCAACTCTTTACAAAACTCAAAGTAATCCTAACTTTCATATAGAAGCTAAAAGTCCCTTGTTAACAAAACACAATGGTAAGCAAAAGAATAATTTTGGAGGTATACCAATAGTTAATTATACAAAAGAATTGGTTCTGAAATATAAAGTCCTCCAAAGAAACTAGGAGAAAAATAACTCTTTAGGAATTAAAGGTGTATGCCACCACTGCCCATCTTAGAAAAATAACTTTTTAAATTTGGTCTGATTTATAATATTCTTAGATCCAACATAGTTCTAAGGAGTATTTACTTCCTGTTCTTTCTCATAGTCATCATTCTTGATATAATGTCCTGGAAACAAGACTTTCACCCTTGAATTAGTTAAATTATGTTCCACAATAATCAGATATAATATTTTGACACAGTATAACTTTGAATTATATGTTAATTCTTTATAAAGTTTGATTAAATATGTTCTGGAAAACAAGGAATTTGTGCTATAATAATTCCTAAAATAGGATTAATTGAAAATTAATTTCTACTTTAACTCTATGAGATAGAACTAGAAATTATCTTCTTTTAATTGTGACTTACAAATCATTTCTTTGCTTCAAGGAAATTTTAATTGCCTAGAAATAGTTCTTAAGATATAATTTGAATTCCACAAGGAGACATTATCATGTCTCTGTTCAAAATCATCTAATTTTCATTGAATTCCATTCAAGATATAACCATGCAATTTTTATATAATTTTCAGCTAAAAATGATAGTTTTTACTCAATCCATATATCAAAAAGAATTATTTAGAGGTAGTTGATTGAGACCTGCTCACCCTCAGTCTGCTGCCTTGTTAGTTTCTTCTGATGGTTTTACAGGGATTGAAACATTTATACCAACCACTGAGCAGAACTTGCCTGTGCTGCCTTTGTAGAAGAGAAAAAGCACTAGGGTGATATTTTCAGATGAATAAAGACATTGACTTAAAAACACAATTGCATAAACATGTGGAAGGCACAGGCTAGGGAGTCAATTCAACAGTTCTGGTTAACAAAAATCTTTATCTATTATATCTATTTCTAAAATGCTTCACATAAAAACTCTCCCTAGACAAAGAATTAGCCTATATTTAGATTTCAGACGACAGATATAACCATTTCATTTCTTCACAGTGCTCTTTGCTTTATTTCTTTTAAATTTTGAGTATGGTTTAATTTTCTTTCATTACCATAATGGATCAGAGAATGCAATAATGGGTCAGAGTATGCAGAAGCGTGATTGGAACAAATTGCCTTTTTAAAAGGAGAGGTCCTGCAATTAGTTGATGGGTTGAGAGAGATAACAATAGCTGGTACAATACTCACTGGGTCTTTCACAGAAATCCATAAAATAAATGAACAAAATGTTTATCCTTCAAAAATATAACAAGTATGACATACATAATTCAGAGTACCATTCCAAAAGGTTGGAGTCAAGCCAAAGCTTGGGAATATCAAAGCCCTAATAGAATGACAGCAATATCTACAGAGGCGTGGTATGAACAGGGGTGGTATGATGGGAAATGTACACATCTGCTTAACAAGCTGATTGAGTTTTAATCAATGTGAGGTAATACAGCAGTAGCTAAACTTTAAAAATGAAAATGTGTTTCTAAAAATTTCAGCAAAACCCAGAGTCCTAACACTGAGTGAAACAAACACATTTTCAATAACACAAGATAAAAATTACAATAGTAGAGAATAATGAAACTTTAAAAGTTGAATAAGGAATATGGTCTGTCAAAAATGAATTGATGTATTTACCTGCGAATTAAGTCTGAATTTGTGAAAACTTGACGTATAAATTCAACAGTATAAAGGGATTTAAAGGTTGATCTTTATTACTGAAATGAGTGGTCTATCCACCCAAGAGTGGAATAACAGAAAGGCACAGATCTTCTTTGTTAGTACTAACATTAGTTGACTACTTGAAGACAATATTTTGAAGAAAATTTATTCATTGCTAAATGTAGCAGTCAGCTTTTGCCATAAGGAATCGATCCAACCATTGAAGTCTAAAAATGCTGAAGTATTTCAGCACAAACCTTTATGGCATTAACGTGGCTGAATTTAACAGAACTTTTTTCTACCCTTTTCTTTTTTTTAATCAGATTCCCTCTGGCATTCAGGAAAAGCTTTTAGGTTGAGGGAGCTGCTCAATGTAGAATGGGATAAATGAAGGCTTCTTCACCTTTCCATATGCTGAGTTTGCTCACATGGAGTTAAAGAGAGAGGGAGAGAGGATGTGGTTGATTGAGAGAGTAAAGAAAAAAAAAGAAGGGAGAGGGAGAAAGTGGGAAAGGTAGAGAGAAGGAGAGGAAATGTGGAGAGACTGCAAGCTATTCAAGTAGCGATCAAACTTAGAGTCAGGCTGTAAAATCATTATTATAAGTCTACTCAAATTGATAAGTGCAAATCTAAACTCACTTCATGATGAGAGTGTAAACAATTGATGATGATGGTGGTAGTGATGATGATGATGATGACAATGATTATGATGATTAAAACATGTATTTGAAGTTTTTGGTCACCCATTTGACTATATATCTTCATTACCAACAAAATTCTTGCTGTCCCTTTCTGATGTAGTTCTCTAGTTCTAATGATGTTCGTGTGCCTGGGCTGGGTAAGAGTGCCATGTCTATCCTATAACTGAGAACTAATTAAATTGAGTGTGGCAGTAAAGCATCAGTTAAGAATTGGGTAAAAGTAGTTTTTCAAGGAAATTAAGGGTTGAAAACAGTTATAAAGTGACTACACTTTAGATTTTCATCAAAGCAGACTTAACATTTATGTATGAGATGTCATTTCCTAAGACTAGGGTACACATTGTGGGAAAAGATGTAATGCTCTACACCTTCAAGTATGATACAATGGCTTATTTGCTACATTCCAAAAAAAAAAAAAAAAAAAGTGAAACCAAGAAAAAAACAAAACAAACAAAAAACAAAACAAAACAAAACAAAAAAAGGGCTGGGCGTGGTGGCACATGCCTTTAATCCCAGCACTTGGGAGGCAGAGGCAGGCAGAATTCTGAGTTCGAGGTCAGCCTGGTCTACAAAGTGAGTTCCAGGACATCCAGGACTATACAGAGAAACCCTGTCTCGAAAACAAAACAAAACAAAACAAAACAAAACAAAACAAAACAAACAAAAAAAGTGGATATTCTATCTTACTAATCAGAGGG
Source organism: Mus pahari (assembly GCF_900095145.1). Lineage (NCBI taxonomy): Eukaryota > Metazoa > Chordata > Mammalia > Rodentia > Muridae > Mus > Mus pahari. The sequence continues at coordinate 41,427,267 of NC_034592.1, read as the reverse complement.
AAAATAAAATAGTAGTCCTAGAGAACTCTGAGAAGCGTTCTGAAATAAAGCTAAGCAGTTTATATTTAGTCTATGAGTTGGTGCTATTTCAAAATCTACACTTATAAGAGAAAATTAAAGATGTCTTTTCTTTCTTTCTAATCTTTAGATGTAGCTTTTATTATAAGAAAATGACAGTTTTGTTTTGGTCCAAGACAGTTCAGAGGTTTCTCCTTGTATTCTTGCGGAAGCCTTTGCAGGTTTAATTAGAATCTGAAGTCCTAGATGGAGAGTCCCATGAAAAACTAACAAACCCTATTCTAGGAATCAAAGGTCAGGATGCCCTAGCTAACTTAGCTTTTGAAAAACTGCCTGTTTTTGCGGAACTTCCTCTAGCTAATCCTTTATTGTAACTACCTGTTTGTTTAGAATCTCTCCAGCTAATTGCTGATCTTAGCTTTGGTTAAAACTGCTTGCATTAAATTGCTTACTTTGAGAAGCAGCCCCACACCTCTATCCCTAGCAGCTGCCCTGGGAGATGCCGGGAAGTCTTTTCTGCCTTCAAAAAGCATGTTATCTAAACACTAAGGCCATACCACGCTTGGGTATGGTTCCACATAGCTGTAATAAAGACTTGCAATTGACTACATATGTGTTTGTTGTCATCTCCAGTCAGCTCCTCATAACAGATTATATATCTGTTATTTGTTATTTATTAGAGCTTGCATTGGAACCCAAGGCAGCTTCATACAAAATTTTACACAATATAAACAATGACTCCAAACAATGTTTAAGCTACGAGACAAATACTGGAAACCATTCAGTTTCATTTCAGAAAGGACAATAATTGAGCCAAAGTCATATATTTATCCAACATCAAAATTGGAAACAGTCTGATTCAGTTACATACACATGAAAGTTCAAAGACATGTAGAGCTTATAAATGATTTACCACACAAGGGCAACTCTATGTGGTACCAAGAAATGCTGCATTTAATACAGTACTTTAAAGAGAAAGAGGGAGAGAAAGGGAGAGAGAGAGAGAGAGAGAGAGAGAGAGAGAGAGAGAGAGAGAGAGAGAGAGAGAACAAACTCAGCCTCTCCTCCACTACCACAAATTATGCAGTCACTTTTCCAACATTTGGGGAAATCACAAGGGCCAGCACACTGCCTTGAGGACCCATCTTAGTGATCATGGTATCTCCTGTGCCAGGTACCTTTTCTCGCCTCAAGATCTGGATTAAAGGCATGTCTTTCCAAACTCAAATAACCTTCTTTTTTTTTTTTTTGGTGGAAGATGATGGTGGTTACCTAAATATAAAAGTAGTCAAGTTAACAACCAAGAAAATTTTCCTGCACTAAAGAGAAACATTTTTACCTACATTGTGGAGAAGCCACCGAATTTCCCCATGGTAATCTGGATCAGGCACCCCCTATAGTGTTACTTGCTTCTGAGCCTGTTGGCAAAAAAAAAATAATAAAAATAAAAGGCATCTGAAGCCCTAAGTGGCCAAGGGGAAGCCTGAGCTGTCAGTTCAGCAGAATGTTTGTTGTGGCTCCAAGAAGGATCACAATCCCCACAGGAACCAAGACCCTTTGCCCATTGGGAGAGATCGATCCACCTCCTTGCCCAGGTGTCTTTCTCACGAACTTTCCAGTCATGCTCTTTTAGTCTCTAACCATCCAGCCAGCCAACCCACTGGCTACAGCTGAAGAATCACTGAACAATTGCACATCTGTCCATTTCTCTTTCTGAGTAAAATGTATGACTAGATGTACTGCCCAAAGACCTGCCCACCGTGAAGAGCTCCCTACAACAGTGTAGTGCAGGGTTGGCTAAGGAAAGGGTTATTATGCTGCAGTTATCTGCTTCTGGGTGCTACGTGTCACCTGATCCTAAGGAACACCTCACGAAGTTACAGGTACATACATGTAGCAGAAAGCACTATAATAGGAGAAGGAACAACAGGTATTGGGTTACATCTTCATGTAACTTGTTTGTGCATTCAGGCCCTGATTGAGCCTACTCATGCATATGTCACTTCCATTTGACAATAGATTCCCGCTGCGCACATCCTACTTCATGGTGTGATGGGCAGGGAACATCCAGCTCATGATGTGTAGCTTAGGAAACACTGTGACTGGGTTGCCCACTGTCAAACATTAAGCTTCCATAAAGGCCCTATAGCAGGCCAAGATCTGTCTTTCAAGAAAAAAAAATAATAGTTGTCTGCAGATGATGCTAGAGCCTTGCTTCAAAATTTTATGGTCATTTCTGTAATTTACCCACAGAGGCTTGACAAGGGTTCCAAACAGCATTTCTCGTTGCCACTCTAACACCTCAAATACCATTGGGTTTGTTGGATAATATGGTCTAAGTAATAGAACAGCCTGCATAGCACTCTGGATGTAGCTTTCATAGCCTTCTCCAGTTTGATGTCCCACACAATGTTAGCAGCTTTCTATATATGGGCCAGAGTAACAAACCAAGTGAAGAATGTGTTGTGTTCAACATACATATAGATTCCCTAAATTTTGTGCTTTTTTCATTTTATAAGGAAAATCTTTGCATGGCCCACAGCACTGGACTCCTAAGAATTTCATTGCGATAAGGGGCCTTGAATTTTGGTTGAGTTTATTTCCCATCCTCTAATGTGCATAGATGTTACCAATGAGTCAAAAGTGGTTGCCACCTCCTGCTCATTTGGTCCAATCATAATGTTGTCAGATAGTTCACAAATGTGGTTTTGTGTAAGAGACAAGATGAATATCCATTCTAATTAAGTTATGATACAAAGCTGATGAGTTAATACATTCTTAAGGTAAAAATGGAAAGGTATATGACTGGCCTTGCTAGCTGAAAGTGAATACAGTAATTTTTAAAAATAAACTTGTGATACTATCTCAATTAGCAGCCCAGGCTGGCTTGAAACTTATTCCACCTCTTTGAACCTTTGAGATATAAAGAGTATAGACCTGGAGGCTACTTGACCCCAGGACTTCTGACACACCCAGGCTCACAGGCGAGTACCCCATTACCCTACTACCACCACAATACCTGACATAACTGGAATAGCCTGCAACTGTGGCCCAGGGGATATAGAAACTCTCACCCTGCCAGAAATACTCCTTCCTCCAGGTTCATACCTGCACCCTGGAGCAGATCCTGTACTCCAGATCTCCACACCCCACCCACTCCCAGAAAGAGCTTGATCCCCAGGTGTTCTGAAACACACAGACTCACAGGTCAGGTCCCAAACCTCTGCCCAATACCTGGCCTAACTGGGACCTCCCCTCCTTCAGGGTCTGGGGGATGCAGTATCTTCCATCCTGTAAAAGGCACACCTTCCTTCCTGTTCCCATCTATTCCTGGGAGCAGATCCTGTCCTACAGCCACCCTCCTCACCCTATTCACACCCAGAGGCAGCTTAATCCCAAGGATTTCTGACACAATCTGGCTCACAGATCAAGCTTTCCAGACCCTTTCCTATACCCAGAGACAGTCTGACCCAAGGAGGCCCAACATAACCAGGCTTATAGAAATACAGGTTGCAGTCAGAGACAGCAGGCCAGTTAACATCAGAGATAACCAGAGGGTAAGAGGTGAGCACAAGAACATAAGTGGCAGGAACCAATGCTACATGGCAATATCAGAACCCATTTCTCCCACCAGAGTAAGACCAGGATACTTCAACACATATGAAATTCACATTTTATGAAGATGATAGAGGACTTTAAGAAAGACATAAATAACCCCCTTAAAGAAAGACAGGGGCTCCAGTGCACTGCCGGGGAGAGCGGACTGCTGAGGAGGGACCCGGGTCTGGTCCCGGTTGTCCAGCGCCTGTCCCGCCCAAGGAGGGGTGTTCGCCTGGC
>NC_034592.1:41391905-41423401 GCF_900095145.1 Mus pahari | reverse complement strand
TAGAGGCTCCTTGGTCTTCCAAACTCTATATGACCTAGCACAAGGCAAGGCCTGGGCCAAGTATTGGGAGTGGGTGGGTAGGGGAACAGAGGTGGGGGCAGGGGTATGGGAAACTTTCGGGATAGCATTTGAAATGTAAATAAAGAAAATAATAATAAAAAAAAGAAAAGAAAAGAAATACAGGAGGTCGGACAATGGTGGCACATGCTTTTAATCCCAGCACTTGGAGCCAGAGGCAGGCAATTTCTGAGATCAAGACAAGCCTGGTCTACAGAGTGAGTTCCAGGACAGCCAGGGCTATACAGAGAAACCTTGCCTTGAAAAGCCAAAAACCAAAACTAAAACAAAAAAACAAACAAACAAGCCCCCAAAACAAAACTGGAGAATATAGATAAATGAACCCACACACAATCTAGTTCCTCAGAAAATGGAACTATTTCTACCTGAAGACCCAGCTATTGTACTACTGGTCATATACCTGAAAGATCCTCCAACATATAACAAGGACATGCGCATTACTGTGTTCATAACAGCATTATTTATAACAACCAGATGCTGGAAACAGCCCAGGTGTCCCTCAGTGCTAGAATGGATACAGAATCTATGGTACATTTACACAATGGAATACTACTTAGCTATTAAAATTGATGACTTCCTGAATTTTTAGTCAAATGGATGAAACTAGAAAATATCATTCTGAGTGAGGTTACCCAGACCCAAAAGGACATACATGATATGTACTCAGTGATATTAGCGCAAAAGCTCAGAAAAGTGGATATTAGTACAAATAGCTCAGAAAACCCACAATACAACTCACAGACCATATGAAGCTTAACTTGAAGGAAGAAAAAGGTATGAATGCTTCGATCTTATTTAGAAGGGGGAAAAATAATCACACGAGGAAGAGGAAGATAGGGACCTGGGAGGGAAAGAGGAGGGAGAGGGAAAAAAAGGTGGGCAAGACCAGGTATATGATGAGACAGGAGAGAAGTACAGAGGGTTGGAAAAATGAATATTAATATGTATCAGTGGTGGTTGGGGAACTTGGAGTAACCTCTAGAAAGTCCCAGATGCCTGGGAAGTGAGAGGTTCCCAGGACTCAGCAGGAAAGACATTAGCTGAACTTCTCAATGAAAGGGAGATAGAACCTGTAGAGACCACGTCCAGTAGATAGACATGGCCTCCCAGATGAGGGATGGGGCCACCCATTCATCTCAAAAGTTTTAACCCAGAATCGTTCCTGTCTACAAGAAATGCAAGGGCAAAAAAATGGAGCAAAGTCTGGAGGAAAGACCATCCAAAGACTCTCATCTATGGCTCCATCCCATTGGCAGACACCAAACCTGACACTATTGCTGATGCCAAGAAGCACTTGCTGACAGGAACTTGGTATAGCTGTTCCCTGAGAGTCTCTCCCTCCAGCTGACTAATACAGATGCAAGTACACACAGCCAACCACTGGACTGAGCCAGGGTCCCCAATGAAAGAGTTAAGGGAAAGGAATGAAGGAGCTGAAGGGGATTGCAACCTCATAGGAATAACAATTATCAAATAACTGGACCACACAGAGCCCCCTGGGACTAAACCACCGACCATGGAAGGGTTCCATGTTTCCAGCTACATATCTAACAGACAATTGCCTTATCAGGAATCAGTAGAAGGGGAGGCCCTTTACTCTTTGGAAGCTTGATGTCCCAGCATATGGGGGTGCTAGAGTGGTGAGGGGAGAGTGTGTAGTGTCATAGAGGCAAGGGGGGGGGAAGGAAGGGGGACAACATTTGAAATGTAAATAAATAAAATAGCCAATTAACAAAAAAAGAGCTAAAAAATGAGTATAGATCTGATCCAACATGCTTTGCTAAATATATTGATATATATGGTTAATAATAAAATAAAAGCATATAGGCATACTTATACATATAGATATGAGATCAATAAAGGATTCTTAAATAATTTAATTTATGATGTTGGACTTCTGTAAGGCATTGAAACCAATATAGGTATACTATGACAAATTTTAATAATTTTAAATATGGACATGACATCATAAACACAACCATCTGATAACATTTTCAGTTGAAGTTAAAAATCTCACAATCATTTCAGACTACTTTTTACATTTTTCATGAAATATTACCCCATTTTTGTAAAACTCNTTTTATGGTATGGCATCTCATCTGTNCCAAACTTTATTGTCTGATTTTTACAAACATCCAGTTGTGACTAACAAGGCTGATGGGCAAAATACTGCCTATTGCTAAATATCCGGGGACATGAATAGCTAGATTGTTTTTATGTCAAAGCAAAGAGTCCAAAATATGAATTGTACACTGACTGTCATTTTCTTTACATTGTAAGCAAGAGCAATAAACAAGAACATAAATGTTAACGATCTTCCCTTAACTAGAAATCATCCAACCAGCACTGCTGCATTTAAAAGAGGACAGAATTAAAGAACTTCAGCATATGCATGTGGGGATCTCTGCAAATACCTGATCAAGGAAGAAGGGTAGCCACTGAAATAGCAACTGACATAAAAGTATGCAATCACCTTTATCTTTCTTCACATTTTCCCAGAGTTCCACGTTAATTAACTGCATATTTAGAGACAAAATATGGTCCCTATATAAGTTTATTTATATCTACACTCATTAAAATACATTTCTTTCAGAACACTTTTTGTGTGTGTGTGTGTGTTTTTTTTCCTTCTCTACATCTATGGCCAATATAACAGATTGCTTTAGATAACATTCTACTGCCTTAAGTTAAGAAAATAGTCATTCTAACTTATAATTCATTCATTTTGTTTGGGAGCAGAAATCTAATTCACATTGATTCTGAGTAAACCTTTACATACCTATCTGCTGCATTTTAAGATAGGTTTGTACAGATCAATGCATCTCACATTGAATAATCAATAAGGAAAGAAAATCATTATTTACTCTCTAGTAATTATGTTTACATTCAAATAAAATATTATAAAATGCACGAGGCCATCCTGGAGAATGAATTCATGGCCCATGGATCACAAGTATATTACTTTACAATGTGCTTCACTTAAGTGAAGCAGAACTGATGTGTGTTTTCAGGAAATTGAAGAGATGGCTATTTTATCTTTGTCTCCATTCAGTTTGCAATGCTGACATCATTGTCAACAACTGCATGGACTTTCAATCGCAGGAACCTTGTAATTGGTGAACTGTAGTTCACAGTAAAATGGCTTCAAGAGGCAGTTTTATTCTGGATTGTGATCAGCTCTGGTATTGAGTTGATAGCCTACTCACTCTCAACAATACTCTCACTTCATATTTTTCATCCTTAACATTTGAACTTGGACTACATCCATGGTGTCTCTAATGTCTGAATCACAATCTGCCATTGTGGACTTTAGTTTAAACCTGCCACACTGACATTGTGCTAAAAGATCAACTTGAAGAGAAGACCTGCCCCTATTCTCATTATATTTCAACTTTCACAGTGGGTGTCAGTGTGACTATACTCATCTTTGAAGGGAGATAGAAGTGTCTAAAGAACAGTGGTAGACATAAAAGTAAATGAGATTCTCTGTTATTTTCATCGTCATACTTTACATTTCAGCAGCTCTTCAAGTGTGGGGCAAATCAGCCCAGGTTCCTGAATTTCAGCAAAGAGGAACAGATGGGCTGGAATGAAACTGCCCATTAAAAATCTGTTTGTCCTGTTTTATTACAGTTATTCAGATAAGCAATGTAAATTGAAATAAGAATGAGCCGTAAACAGGTTCTGCTTTTAGTGATTTCAGTGACTGAACAAGTTCACAGACCATGAATGGAAGAGAAACATTTTGTTCACTAAAGAATCTTGTGGACTAAAGGAGATAGAGTTTAAACATGGTAAGTATTTACAAAGTAATGTTAGCCATATGAAAACTGTAATTAAGAACAAAAATTGATAAATGTCCCATTCAGAAAATACCTGAACCAAATTTGCAAATACAAATTCATTTTGGAAAACATCATTGGTGTGTGAATGTGCATATTCATGTACATGTGTGTGTGCAAGTATATGGATACTCATGTACAAGTGTTGGGGCACATGGGGGACAGAGGACAAACTTACACATTGATCAGCAGGTACCATGCATCTTATTTTTTTTTTTTTTTTGAGACTGTCTTTCACTAATCTCGAGTTCTCTAAGCAGGCTAAGCTGGCTGGTCAGTGAGCCCCCAATTCTGCCTGTTCCTGCTGACCTCATGATGGGAGTGCATGACACTAGGTTTTGTTTTTCATATGTTATCTGAGGACTGAACTAAGGACATCATGTGATCAACATAATCAGGTTCTAAAAACTGAATTAAAATATAATTTGATTACCTCATTCTTCCCTCATCTTCTTCCTATGCCCCACTCCCAACTTAGTCACAAACTCCTGGCACCATTTTTTTAAATCATTATTTCTACACATAAGCAAATTACAACTACAGCCTCATGATTCCTTTCAGGTTGTCTTTCTAAGTCTTAACACTTGGTGTTAGACAACTAATTGAGGGCTCATCCTTTCAGCAGTCATTAGTTACCTAGTTTTTGTCTAGGGGTGAGCCACATGAGATTTCTCATATGTGATTCTGGAATTGTTCAGGTCGGGTTTAGGAAGTCACAGTATTGAGATTTCACAGTGTAGATGTCCTGTCATAGAGAGAAGGTACAATTACACAGCAGACTTCATGGTCCACTGGTTCTTTATTTAACAACTAGGACATCTTGTCAGCCTTGTATTTAATTCTAGAAAAAATAAGCAAGCAAAATGAAAACAGGACAATAGTGATTTTGCTCTGCCACTTGATGTAGCTTTCCAACTGTTGGCAGTAAGCAGTAAATTGAAAGAAATTTTAAATTATTGTGAACATAGATATTATTTCAAAATATAAAGCATATAATTTTACAGTAAAGTAGACTTGGTGTTATGAATGCATGCTTTAGAATAACCAGTGACCTCTATTTATTGATTGCTATCCAAAGGAAAGAATTACCATGTGGCAAAGTAAAGGTGAAAACAAAACCAAACAAGCAAGAAAGATATTTCCATCAACATGAATAATAACTTGAAATAAGGTGTCTGTTAAAATGATGGCATTTAAAGAAATGATTTACTGTTGGTTGAAGAAATAAAAGACAAGGAAAAGTGTCAAAGGCAACTGAATATTTCCTTGACAATACATTTTCTCTTGGCATACATCTTTCTTAAATTCATTTTGCACAGACAGAGCATCATGAAACGGTTGTAGTGGTTAATGACATCAACTTGATAAAGTCTGGAATCACCTGGGAGATGGGTTTCAAGACATGCCTGAAGGAGAGATTGATTATCTTGATTAATTTAATCAATATTAGATGAGCCATCTTAGTTATGGGTGAGGCCATTTCCTGGATTTGGGGTCCTCGACTGACTAAAGAGGAGCCAGTGACATGAACATGAGCATAATGCATTAATTGTGCACTTGTGACTTCAGGAGTAATCAACTCCTTCACGTCTCCACTGTCTTGAATTTCCTTCTCCTTAGTTGCTTTTGTGTGAGTATTTTTTCACAGTTACAAGGGAAAAATAATACATTTATATATGAGCATAGCAAACTAGAAGAGGGCTTCAAGAAAGCAACTATTCTGTAAACAACATAAAAATATTTTGACAGGGCACAGACCACTCTAAACAAGATATAGTTAAATTTTATTGCCATGATTAAATAAAAAATTAATTACTAAATTTAAAGAGCAGAAGCTACTTAATTTCACTATTAATTACTTGGTTAATTGGTGTATTTTTATATTTCTTATTTGTAATAGTTAAGCAGCAAGCTCTCCTTCATCCTCGATGAGGTACTCAATGAAAGGTCAATGATACGCATCTGATTCTCCCATCATTGCAATTGAATGTTAAAATGTAAGTGATTTGGGGATTTTAGTGACTTTTCATGATCATCTGTGGTCTAAAATTAGTAAATTTCATATGTAAGAATACTTAATAGTTTCTACTTATCCCACTGCACCTGATAGGTTATAACATTTTTTTTTTGTAATGTAGCCACACTGTATACATCATCTGCATGTTAATTAATTAGGAGCCACATCATTAATCAAATTAATTGTGAAATTAGCAATTAGTGCTCATATTTGCTATGGTCCAATGACTATTCCATTTAACCTGGTTCACCTTTTTCATGTAGGCAGTGAATCACTTCATATAATTCTAAGAGATATGTGAATAAAGTAAAAATATGTGAGACATATTATACACATATAACTTTCTAATCCATGCCTAAATTTTATTGTGTTTGTGCATGCTTAAGAACAAATATACTGTATGGAGAGTTTGGAAATAATTTAAATTTCAAGCCTCTATTACAGTCTTAGAAAACATTCCATTTGGGTAAAGAGGGGCACATTAGTGTTCAGTCCATCCCATTTAATGATCAGTTATCTCTTGATACATAGGATATGAAAACTGAAACTTCGTTACTGATGTAGAGCTGCAGGATCAGAATACTTAGGGGAAGCTAACACAGTGTCTGAGGAAATGTCCCAGGCATATCCTCCTATAAGTGCTCTTCAGTAAATGAAAGGTTGTGCTAAACTCCTATCAGTAACTGAACACAACTAATGGAATCATTTGCTTTCAAGACTTAACTTGTAGTCACTAGAGGTGACTTGATATTCAAGCCCATACACTGTCCTTTAATAAGAAAATATAATTTAGATGAAATATGAAGCTTGGAGTAAAGTAATAAAAGATAAACAAAGTTCTAAAGTAAAGCATCACTTAATAGAGCTGGAAAATATTTTTCTTCTGCTAGAAAGAGATAAGAGATCACAGACAAGTGAATTATGGATTTAATGAGTATATGAAGCAACTGAATCAACCTTAAGATTCCCAGAACTACATCACTACCAGGAGCTGTCAAAGCAATGAGAAGATAAATCTTTACCCAACTTATGTACTCAATCCAAACTCATTTTCAATGCACTGAGTGAGTTGTAAGGCTTCAAATTAAGTTCAATCAAGTCCCAAGTTAATAAAAACAATGATTGCTAAATATTCCTCTTTAAATAGATTTTTAAATATAAAGGCAATCAAAAGTTTTTAGTACTCACAGAAATGTATAATATCTAATCTGGTACAGATATGATAACTATAGATGACAGATGATTATTAATTTTCTCAGTAATAGCTAATGCACCTTTGAAAAATATGACATGCATGGGCTTGCACTTCTATAGCTTAAATCTCAGTTAAACTGTCACAAGATATAAAATCAATTTAATGAAAGTGAAATAAATATTGATTAGTACATGGCTAGAGAAATGAAAAATGTTAAAAAGTAATGTCACAAAGGTTTAACATAAATCAAAATATACTAGATTTACAAAAATAAGCAGAGTGGTCACTTAACAAAAGATATGCCAGTAATGGGGTATCAAAGGCAGTAATGTAATTCTAGATATAAAATGAACATTTTATGTAAAATTTGAAAAAAGCTAAAATACTCCTTCATATTAAGTTGCTCTGTACATTTAAAGAAAATTTATTTCTCTTCTATTACTTGATAGCTACATTGATTTCCAGAACTGATTAAAAAGCCTGTACATCATGAACTTAGATTTCTCATAACTAAAATTCAATATCTGCAAATTAAACACGTACATTTTGCACACTCTTTACTGAAAACACAAAGGCTTACACTTGGAGTTAGGAAAATCAGACTAATCAACTGTGATTCATTTTATCAATAGTTTATTTTTTTAATTTAGAGAACTAAGAAAAATCTATATTATAGATACTAGCTTTAAGTTTCTTTGACTGATAGAAACAGGTTTATAGGCAAATATACAAGTAACTTTGGAAAATTAAACTGAGTTTAGGTCAGCTCTGAGAAGCTTATCTCAAAACCAGAAGCAGAATAGTATCAGAAAACAATCCCTAGAATGTGTTTAGCACCTATGCAGTAGTAATATGAGATCTGTAAAAAGACAGACTGAGAAGTTTAAAGCCATGTTCAACTCAAGGGATCCTTAATGAAAACTGAAATAGTCTATCCCCCAAAGGCACAGACAGCAGGTGAAAAATAGGGTAGAAACTGAGACTTTTATCACCAACTAAGAAAACTTCAATTCCCACCTCAGCACAATGGTAGCAAGACAAAGAATGACCTCACAGTCCATTATCAAAAATGATATGCCCCCAGAACATTGTGTCTAACGTTCTAGAACATTATTAAGTGATAATTTTGCCTTAGTAGTTCATGGAAAAGTACCACTCTGAGCAATCTCTCAAGCTAAAAGCTATCTGTGGATGCTGTGGGAATTATTATGATACTTATAAGTAAACTAGGGTTATCAGTTACACACATCAAGAATAAGAACAGAAGAAAGCTTGCTTTTAACATTTCTACAAACTTTTATCACCATATATGGTTTATACTTTATGTAGATACATATGAAACAGACACAAGCATATTAGAGTATATATGCAGAGATACATACTTATATACCTACACTAATTTGAACACTTAAAGATATATTTCAGTGTAACTCATGATACATATACTTGAAGCATCATACAGTACAACCTGAAATATTCTTTCTAAAGTTACATTTTTAACCAACAAAGTGAAGATAGAACCCATAGAGACCATACCCAATAGATAGTCATGGCCGCCGGTTGAGGGATGGGACCACCCACTCAAAAATATTAATTCACAATTTCTCCTGTTAAAAGGAAATACAGGGATGAAGAGTAGAGCAGAAACTGAAGGGAAGACCATCAAGAGACTGCCCCACCTAGGGATCCATCACATTTGCTGATGCCCAATACAGACACTAGTACTGATGCCAAGAAGTGCTTATTGACAGAAGCCCAATATAGCTGTCCTCCTGAGGGGCTCTGTCAGAACTAGACCAATGCAGATGCAGATGTACACAGCCAAATACTAGAATTAGAGTCCGGACCCCAATGGGGAAGTTAGGGTAAGGACTGTAGGAGCTGAAGGGGTTTGCAACCTCATAGGAAGAACAACATTATCAACCACCTAGATTTCTCAGAGCTTCCAGGGACTAAAACACCAACCATGGAGCACACAGGGGGACCCATGACTCCAGCTGCATATGTAGCAGAAGACTGCCTTATCTGGCATCACTGGGAAAGGAGCCCCTTTGTCCTATGAAGGCATGATGACCTAAAATATGGGAATGCTAGGCCACTGAGGCAAGAGTGGGCATGTGGGGTACCACTCTCATAGAGATGGGGGGTAGGAGGGGATAGGGAGCTTGTGGAGGGGAAACTTGAAAGGGGGATAACAATTGAAGTATAAATAAATAAAATAACCAATAAAAATGAAAAAAGATACATTTTTAAAAATCCAGGCACAATCATAATATATTCCTCCTGATATATTATATTTATAGAAAGAGAAATAATAATTGATACTGTCTATAAAAACAATGTTCATGTTTTCAATATCAGTATCTCTAGTAAACAATGAAAAAGTTTGGGGATTTCTCAAAGTATGAGCATATCACATATACAAGTCAGTGTTCTAGAATTAAATCTACTTATTGTAAACCTTGAGTCCTGGGCAAGAAGATGGTACCTTCAATAAAGCCTCATGAAGTGACCTTGATCCTCAAAAGCAATATAGCAGAAAAAGAGAATCAATCTTATCCTATTGCTAAGGACCAGCCTCAGCTTGGAAACTGGTTCTAAGAAAGGGGTGTTCAGCAGAGCCAAAAGAATGACTGAAGTCAAACATGGGTAGAAACTGATAGCCTTCTGTTCTCCTCCAGGCAGCTCTCTAGAAATATCCAGAAAGCTCAGCTCTTGAAAACTAAAGTCCAACCTTTTAGTTACATATCAATTCAATCATTCACCGCAAGTTCACATTTTATTATCCTATCCATCAGCATTTTATGAGCTTACACCCTTGATTATTAAAAATAAGACAGCAAGGACATCTTTAAACATATCAATGACCTTCCTATAAACAACTGTGCATTAGGGCAGATTGGGTATTCAAGCCACCAACCACTGCCCATGCCCTGAGACAGCTTGACACCCAGAAATTCAGATACAGATCAGGCCCTCATACCCCCTCCCATACTCAGAGACATCCTGACTTGAGGAGGTTCAAAAAGGCTTATAGGAGGGACAGGCAACAGTCAGAGTTAGCAAAGCCAGTTAACACCAAAGATAACCAGATGGTGAGAGGTAAGCACAAGAACATATAAAACAGAAGTCAATGACACTTGGCACTATCAGAATCCAGTTCTCCCACAACAGCAATAGCTGGATACCCTAACTAACCTGTAAAGCAAGATTATGACATAAAAATACCATCTTATGAAGATGATAGAAGACCTTAAGGAGGACATAAGTAATTCCCTTAAAGAAATACAGGAGAACACAGGTAAGTGGGTAGAAACCCTTAAATAGGAACCACATAAATCATGTTAAAAAAATACAGAAAAACACAATCAAACAGGTGAAAGAATTGAACAGAACCATCGAGGATCTAAAAATGGAAATAAAGAAATCAAAAAGGGAGGCAACCCTGGAGATGGAAAACTAAGGAAATAGAACAAGAGATACATATGCAAGCATCAGCAACAAAATACAAGAGATAAAAGAAAGAATCTCAGGCATACAGGAAACCATAGCAGATATTGGTGCAACAGTCAAAGAGAATACAAAGTAAAAAGCTTCTAAGCCAAAACACCCTGGAATTCAGGACACACTGAAAAGTCCAAACCTAAGAATAATAGGAATAGAAGAAAGTGAAGATTCCCAATTTAAAGAGTTACAAAATATCTTCAAAAATACTTTAGAAGAAAACTTCCCTTACTTTAGCAAAGAGATGGACATAAATGTACAAGAAGCCTACAGAACACCAAGTAGATTGGACCAGAAAAGAAATTCATCATGCACATAATAATCAAATCACTAAATATACAGAACAAACAAGGAACATTAAAAGCAGTAAGATAAAAATGTCAAGTAACATGTAAATGCATAACTATGAGAATTACACCGGGCTTTTCAAGAGAGATTTTAAAAACCAGAAGATCTTGTGCAGATGTCATGCAGATGCTAAGAGTACACAACTGCCAGCTGCAGCTACTATACCCAGCCAAACTCTGAATCACCATAGGTTGGGAAGTCAAGATATTCCATGACAAAACCAAATTTAAACAATATCTTTCTAGTAATCCAGCAGTACAGAGGAGAGTCCAAAAATGAGGAAAACTATACACAAGCAAAAGCAAGAAGTTAATCATCTGACAACAAACACACACAAAAGAGACCCAAAGAAACATAATATCACTTCTTTTTTTGTTAGATGTTTTCTTTATTTACGTTTCAAATGTTATCCCCTTTCTTAGTTTTCCCTCCAAAATCCTCCTATCCCCTCCCAAAACAACAGGAACCATAATAATTGGTTTTTAATATCTCTCAAAATCAGTAGACTCAATTCTCCAACAAAAAGATATAGACTAATAGTCTAGATACATAAATAGAACCAAGCACTTTGCTAAATTCAGGAAACATACTTCAGTAACAAGATAGACACTGCCTCAGAGTAAAAGGATGGAAAAAAGTTTTCCAAGCAAATGGTCCAAAGAAACAAGCTGGAGAATTCCCAGCTATTCTATCAGATCATCACAGAATAATGTTCATCTTCAGTAACAACAAAGACAACAGAAATCACACATACTCATGGAAACTGAACAACTCTCTACTCAATAACTTGGTAGGGTAAGAAATAAGGAAAGAGAATGAATACTTTTTATAATTTAATGAAAATTAAGGCATTGTATACTCAAACATATGAGACAAAATAAAGGACTCTTAACAGCAAATTTCATATCTCTGAGTGCCTTAATAAAGAAGTGGGAAATATTCTACACTTGAAATTTAATAGGACATCCAAAAGCTGTAGAATAAAAAGAAGCAAACACACCAAAGAGGAGTAGATGGCATGAAATAACCAATCCCAGGGCTGAAATCTACCAAGTAGAAACAAAAAAGAACTATACAAATAATCAGCAAAACTTAGAGCTGGTTCTTTAAGGAAAAATAAATAAATAAATAAAAAGATAAAACCCACATACCTATGGTCACTTGATTTTTGACAAAGAAGTCAAAAACCATACAGTGGAAAAAGTAAGCATTTTCAACAAATGGTGCTGGTCTAATTGGAGGTCTACATATAGAAGAATGAAAATTAATTCAATTTTTAACCTCCTTGTACAAAGCTCAATCTAAGTGGATATAGAACCACCACATAAAACCATATGTGATAAATCTAATAGTAGAGGAAGTGGGAAGGAGCCTCAAACACCTCAGCATAGGGGAATATTTCCTGAACAGCACACCAATGACTAGGTTCTAAGATCACCAATTGACAAATAGGACCTCATGAAACTGAACACCTTCTGAAAGGCAAGCATCACTATCAATAGTACAATATGGCAACCTACAGATTGGGAAAAGATCTTTACCAACCTTACATCTGATAGAGGGCTAATATCCAAAATCTACAAAGAACTCAAGAAGTTAGACTGCAGAAAAACAAACAACTCAATACAAAATTGTGTACAGAACTTAACAAAGAACTTGACCCTGAGATTCTATAGTACACCAAGAATGACTATGATCAAAAACTCAGGTGACATCAAATGCTGGCTATGATGTAGAGGAAGAGGAACACTTCTCCATTGCTGGTGGGATTGTAAGCTGGTAATACCACTTTGGAAATCAATCTGGTGGTTCTTTAGAAAATTGGAAATAGTTCTACCTAAAGACCCAGTTATACCACTACTGAATATAAACCCAAAAGTTGCTCCAACGTATAACAAGGACACCTGTTTTTTTTTTTTTTTTTTTATGTTCATAGCAGCCTTATCTATAACAGACAGAAGATTGAAACATAGATGTCTCTCAATGGAAGAATGGATACAAAAAATATGGTACATTTACACAATGGAATACTACTCAGTTACTAAAAATAATGTCTTAACAAATTTTACAGGCAAATGGAAAATATCATCCTGAGTGAGGTAACTCAGGCCCAAATGGACATTCATGGCATTTACTCACAGATAAGTGGATATTAACCCAAAAGCTCAGAATACCCACAATACAACTCACGGACTATATGAAGCTTACCTAGAAGGAAGGCCAAAGTGTGGATGCTTCGATCCCACTTAAAAGGGGGATCAAAATAATCACAGGAGACAGAGAGAGGGAGGAACCTGGATGGGAGAAGGGAAGGGGTATGAAAATGGGGGATATCACATATGGGATGGCAAAGGAGAGAATTTCAGAGGGATAGGAGAATGAATAGAAATATGTAGCAAGGTGAGGTGGGAACATGGTAGGAGAACTACTAGAAAATCCTGGACGTCAGGGATGCTAGAGACTCTGAGGACACAGTGGGGAAGACCCAACAGTGGGGAGATAGAACCTGAAGAGACCACCTCCGGGCAGGTAGACATGGCCCCCAGTTGAAGGATGGGGCCATCCACCCATCTCAAAATTTTTAACCCAGAATTATTCCTGTCTAAACAAAACACAGGGACAAAAAAAAATGGAGCAGAGACTGAAGGAAAGGACACCCAGAGACCACCACACCTTGGGATCCATCCCATCTGTTCACACAAAACCCAACACTATTGTCTGAATTTCTTGCAGACAGGACCCGGGTATAGCTGTCCTCTGAGAGGCTATGCTAGTACCTAAGACAGATGCAGATACTCACAGTCAACCATTAGACTGAGTTCAGGACACCAATGGAAGAATTAGGGGACGGAAGGGGATTGCAACCCCATAAATAGAACAATAGTATTAACTAGCTAGACCCCTCAGAACTCCCAGGGACTAAACCAATCAAACACAATATATGAGTTGTTAAACGGCTCCTGCTCCATGTTCAGCAGAGGACTCCCTTATCTGGCATCCATGGGGGAAGGTGCTTTGTCTTGTGGAGGCTTGTTGCCCCAAGGAACGGGGATGCTTTAGGGGTGAGGTACAAGTGATGGGTGTGTGGGGCACCCTCTTAGAGACAAAGAGATGGGGGCATTGGGAAGGGTTTTGCAGAGGGGAGACAGGGAAGGGGACAACATTTGAAATGTCAATAAATAAAACAATTTAAGATCCCACCATTTTGAATTCAGAGACATTCCTTCCTTTTTAAGCACAGATAATAAGCTACCTGGGTGGAATCTAGCTCTGACACCACCATTTCTACCCTCCTGGGCCTAAACAAGCTCTTTCCCAGACTGACTTTGAATTTAGGATCAGCTTACCATTGGAAGCAAAAACAATAAATTTAGCTGGGTGGGATCTTATCCTCTGGCCACCTCTATTCCCCAAGGCTCATTATCTCCTTCCTTTATATCTTTCTGATAAGTTAGATCATCGTGCAGCTCTCTGTGTTCTTTTAGGTCTGTGAAGCCCCTCATATAACTTATATTGTAGTCTTATATTTTACATAGTTAAAAAATATAGATTCTTGAACTTGTGTTTTCTGATTTCTTTCCTACTACTTCAGGGGCTGTCCTAAAGGTCACAGCATTCTCCATTTTGCTAAGGACATTAGACATATCCTTGCATCCTGGACTGGTGCTGTCTCTGATTATCATGGAGTCACTAACCTTGGCAGAAGAATATTTCCTAAAGGCAGAAAAATAAAGTAAAGGATGTACATTATTATACAAACAAGGCTTACACCTAGCAACCATCAACACTTGTGGAGGCCCACATCCTATTAGCTCTGCTCCAGGGGCAGGGACCGTGTCATGGCATCATTTTCAGGTCATGCTAGACTAATAACTTTTTTAGTCTATCTGTAATTCAAGGCAAGCTCTTTGGATGCTAATGGTTATCATTATCAAGGTGACACAACCTGGGATTACCTGGGAAAAGAATCTCAATGATAAACTATCTATATTGGGTTGCCCTGTAAGCATGCCTGTTGGAGATTATCTTAATAAATTAACTGATATGAAAAGACCAAGACCACTATGGGTGACAACACTCCCTAAGCAGTATGTCTGAAACTGTGTATGAGTAGAAAAATCAAATTGATCATAGGCAAGCAAACAAATAAGCATGAACAAATTATTTTTCCCCTAACTTTTGAGTGCAGATGTGATATGTCCAGGTGCCTGTAATTCCTAATGCTGTATCTATGCTACAATGGACTAGAACCTGAATATGTGATCCAAGATGAATCTTTTCTCCTACAATCTGTGTTTTGTCAATCCCTTTTATCACAGTGACAGGTATGAAACTGGTACATATATCAATGTTTATCAAAACCTAGAGAGGAGCTGGCAGAGATAGGAGCTTTTAATGTTCAAATAGTTGAAATAAAGTACAATGACATGCTCATGGTTCATTTTATGGTTTATACAAATGCATAGAACTGCTTGTTTTTTAAAAATGTCTAGAAACTATATTTTCTTCATGATAGAGACACATGGATCAATATGGTCTAAAAATATCTAATAAAAAAAGAAAAAGTTAAAAAAGAAGTAGCCGAGTAATCTTATAAGTTTAGTCTTTATTGCATATACTTTTACAGTTCATCTAGAGCATTAAGATTGTAAACCTCTATGAACTGGCACAAAAAAAAATGGAAAAATTTGACTTTTATAAATCTGAGAACTTTCAAAAATAACAAAGCACGCTTTATATCACCATGGTATTTTATGGCTTTATCATCAACAATAGCCTGAATCAAAACTAAATTCTCTCATTTAACTCTACAGTACAAAGTCCATCAATGTCGCCTTACTTGTCCCCAACAAACATTCTTGTGACACATATTTCTTGCAACTGGATTAAATCTAGAGACATGTGAAAAACAAAAATGGTTTCAGAGACTAGAAAATTGGATGAGTAGGTAAAAGCACTTGTTGCTTTTGCAGAAAACTCAGTTTTGATTCCAAGCACCCATATGTTGGTTAGCCACCATCTGTAACTCCAGTTCCTGGTAATCTGGCAACCACTTTTGACCTCCATTAGTACCAGTAAAACATGTGGTATAGATACAAGTAGACAAAACCCCACACATAAGATAAAAACATTACCATGAAAAAGAAAATGATAGATTCTTGTCATTATTAATGTTTGAGTTTCATGAAGCATATCCCTAGCTTCTCCTGAAACACTTACAATAAATTACTGGTTGCCTTCTGTTTATGTACCTGACTCAAAAAAGAAAAAAAAGAAAAGAAAAACAAATAAAAACAAGCCATGGATATACTGAAGCTAGCATGTTTTTCCCTTCTTATTTTCTATAAATACTATGTTCATTTGTATGTAGGAATATTCTCTAGATAATAATGAAGTCATGCTTACTGCTATTCTAAATTTTAATGACATATTATTGATATAAATGATACCACTTGAATCATTTGACCTGTAACTATAGTAGCCTCCTAGTTACTGACATTCTGCCTTCATTTAAGCAATGCTTGAGAGAATTATGTCTGTTTCTGAACTTTTCAATAAGACTTCACTACCTATTTTTGCTTCTCACTTAGCATTTCACACTCCACAATTACAATCCACAGAATGACTTAACACTAGACTCATTTTGCATTGCTTGTCAATGAAGAAGGTCTATTATCAAATCCATAGAGGAAAAATACTACACTGCTTACTGGATTGGACATTTTCCCAGCATATCCTACTGTTCTGTCTTTTGCCTCTACACCTGTGTAACCCTGGGGGCTTAGAATTTGCATCCATTTTCAGTGTCAACTCAATTAGAATGATTTCATCTTAAATTGAGCTATGCTTAGCAACAGCCTAAAAAAAATGGCTTGTACTAGCCTTAATATTGGATCTTCCAGCAATGTTGTCCCTGAAAAAAAAGATATTATAAAATAGAACATTCTATTTTCTAATGAAAATATTTATGATTAAACATGTTCACTGTGCTTATTTAAATTTTGGGAAAAGAAGAAAAATGAAGAGATCACTTCATTTAATTTGATATGGCTTTTTTTTCAGACAGCAGTTAATCTCTCTCATGTCCATGGGAGGAATACATAATCTTTGCACTTCATTTGCACTACTTTGAAAGTAAAAAAAGTGACAGTAAAAACAATGGTGTACAGCATCATGTGTATTTTTATTGACTGGTTATAATGATATTGAACTTTAGACCTTAATAATTTACTTTATAGCTCTCATTGGATTCCATAAGCTCTATTTATTAATAAATGCCATATGGCCAATGGTAGACACTCTTAGTAATATCAATCTGTACATGTTGCTAATAGAGCTCATTTTAATGCTGTACTACTTTTATCTGATAGAGTAACTATTAGCAAATAGGTATTTAAAATGTTTTAATGACTGTAACAGAATTTATCCAAAACTTAGCATTCATTTCTAAAAAGCTAGTGGAAACATGCAGAAGGGTTGTCAGAAGAAATACACTATGGTTTTTGTTTGGTTTTGGTTTTTGGGGTTTGTTCGTGTGTGTGTGTGTGTGTGTGTGTGTGTGTGTGTGTGTGTGTGTGTGTGTGTGAGACCCCTCAGAAACTCTAGAAAAGCTTTCTTTGGTTTTGACTATGCTTTTTCATCCTTAGTGCTCAACTGTGAAAAATGTGCTGACTCCAAAGAGCGAGATATTCAAGTGCATTTCCAGGTGCTCAGAGAATAAAAGTGTCGGGGAAGGCTTTGTGGAACCTCTCCTGTGTTCTGCCATAAAGTGATATTGGGACTTCCTCAAAGAGAGTCCCCTGCTGTGGTGCACAGTTAGCAAGCATTGCATAGGACATCAGAGACAGACTAGGCCCAGACATGAAATAGATGTTGTGCTTTGTTATGAATATGACAGACTTCAGGGTCATTGCTCCTAAAGGGAGGAAATGCACACTGTTTTTCAAAGGAGCCTTGAGACATGCAGGGAAACCTAAGATTGTATGAGGATTTCCTGTTTCCCTTTTTTCCCCATTATGCACTTTACATCCTGATTTCAGTCCTCTCTCCTCTTGGCCCACCCACACACAGAGATTCTCTCTTCTCCTCTGTGAATGGGGGAGGACCCACAGTATCACCCTACCTTGGCACATCAAGTCATTGCAAGACTAGGCACATCCTATCCAATTGAGGTCAGACAAAGTAGTTCAGTCAGGAGAATGGGGTACATAGGCAGGCGATAGACAGATTTAGCGACAACTCCCGCTCCTGGAGTTGGGGAGACCCACATGAAGACCGAGCAGCACGTCTGCAACATATGTTGGGGAGAATAAGACCAGTCATATATGCTCTTTGGTTGGTGGTTCAGTCTCTGGGAGTCCCAAAACATTCAGATTATTTGACCCTGTTGTTCTTCCTATGAGTTTTTATCCCTACTGCATCCCTTGGTCCTTCTCCCAACTCTTTCATAAGACTCCCCAAGCTCTGACCAGTGTTTGGCTATGGGTCTCTGCATGTATTTCAGTCAGATACTCATTCGAGCCCCGCAGAGCCTAGCTATGCTAGGCTCCTCTCTGCAAGCATAGCAGAGTATCATCTCATTAATAGTGTCAGGTGTTAGCTCTCTCACATGAGAATGGCCTCAAGTTGGGGCAGTCACTGGTTTGTCATTCCTTCAGTCTCTGCTACTTTATTCTTCATAGCCAGATATTGGAAACAACCCAGATGTCCCTCAACCGAAGAATGGATAAAGAAAATGTGGTTCATTAACACAATGAAATACTACTCTGCTGTTAATAACAGGGACATCATGAAATTTGCAGTAAAATGGATGGAGCTAGAAAATACCATCCTGAGTGAGATAACCAAGCCCCCTAAGGACATGAACGGTATTTATTCACTGGTAGGTGGACATTAGCCATAAAATAGGGGATACCTGTGTTACAGTCCACATACCCAATGATGCTAAATAGCAACTAAGGGCCAAGTGAGGATACCTGATTTTCACTCAGAAGGGGAAATAAAACAGTCCTCAAAGGTAGATGGAGGGAGGGAACTTGGTAGGATAGGGGATTGTATGCAGAAGTGAAGGATCAGGTGTAGGGAGGGAGAGGTGAGGCGAGAGGACCTGGAGAGTGAATGGAAATACGTGCTTGACAAGGCGCATGGTGCATTTCCAGGTAGTGCCAAGTACCTAGGAGGGAAGAAACTTTTGGAAGTCTATGGGGGTGACTCTACCTGAGACTCTAAGAAGTGGGTGATATTAAACCTGAAACAACCACCCCCTGTAGCCAATCAGGGCTCCCAGTAGAAGGATACCAATCCACCCACAAAACCCTTGACCCCAAAATTTGTCCTGCCTGCAAGAAATGCCGGGACAAAGGTGGAGTAGAGATTCCCTGACTCTTGACTATGAAATGAGATCACATCAAGCCTAAAGGCACATATTAACCTCTGAAACCACAAAGCATTATCCACTGCTACTCAACAGGACTGATTACATTAACAATACCCAATCAAACAAACTTTTTAAGAAGCCACTCATGAGATCAGGGTTTTTCATCTATTACTTAGACGTCATTTAAGGTATGAAAAACACCAAACAGACATTATGGCAGAATTATAGAGCAACTAAAGAACTTGAGTGACAGGGAAAGGTTATGAACTCCCTCTAGGGCAATAATTCTATGAAGGTGGGCTCATTTTCATCTTTAAAAGGAAGATCTAATACAATTCTGTAGTACTATGAGCAACATACTTATACAAAGCCGGACAAGCCTTACATGGAGGGATCACCTTCTGGTATGGTGTATTTCAGTCATTACAACCATGAATTTGCCCATGTGGTGTTTAGCATTGCCAATGATTATATCTAGAACCCCCAAAGAGACAAGCCTCTGGGTGTGTATGTGAGGAGTTATTTTGACTAAATTTTAATTGAAATGGAAAGACCCTAAAAGTGGCACCATTTCCTAAGCTGGGGAGATGTGGGGCAGTCAGCTAAGCCCCAGCATTCACTGCTCACTTCCACATTGTTAGATACAGAGTGAGCAGTTGATTGAAGTTCCTGCTGTTATGCACAGAACCTTTCAACTGTGAGACAAGCCCTTCCATAAAGTGCCTTTGTAGGGTCTTTCGTCACGGTAATAGGGAACATACAAAGGAGTGACTTTAGAGGAAACATTGTCTGCTGAAATGCAACTGAGCTTTGACTCCGTTGGAGCTAGATAAGGAAGAGAGGTCTTCCAGTCTCTGTCTGATATTGGCATTTCGTCTCTCCTTTTCCTAATTACTTCTTATACAAGTACGATAATCGTAATGAAATAAGATCACAGATCACAAACTGCCAGAGTTGCAAATGGTTTACTGCTTTTGCTTCCACTGGAAATCCACAGTAATAATCTTTGTCTATAATGTCATTTGGACAGAACTGAAAATAACTAATATTTTATCTTCCATTATTTTTATCTAACAATAGGACCTCTTAAATTTGCTGGTTCTAGTATATTGAACAATACAGTTTGTGAAAGAAACAAACGAAAAGAAAGAAAAAAAACCCATCAAATCCCTATTTTTTTTTTTTTTTTTTTTTTTTTTTAGCAAACAGATCTTACAATTAGATGATCAAGGTACTAGAAAGGGGTCAAACCAATAGGATGACTTTAAAAATTGTAAAAAAGAAAAAGTTATAAAGGAAAGTGTTTAAGACTTAAATACATAAAGTGAAAAAAGGACCAGATTTTTAAAACTAGGTTACTACTGATTTGATAAAACAAACAAAAAACAAAAACAAAAAAACACAAAACAATAATAACAACAACCACAAAAAAATCAAAAGTATCTTGGACAGAACAGAGTTTGTTATTTGGTTTGTTTCATATAGCCTCTAGACCAGTAAGTCAGTGGTAGTGCTGCCAACAGTGAGCTGGGCCATACCAATCACTAAATAAGAAAATGCACCACAGCCTCAACCACAGATCAATCCGGTGGGAATATTTTCTCAGTTAATTTGCTTTGTTTTGTTTTGCTCCCCCCTCCAATGACTCTAGAAGTGTCAAGGTGACATAGGACTAGCTAGCACATTGATCCTCTAATTGTTTTGCTACAACTCATAAAGGCATTTGGAAGAAAATGTTATATTTATAGTAATTATGAGAATCCAAGAGCTATCTCTTTTCTATAGATCACTAAGTAAATAAGCAATAATATCAAGCGATAAATGGGTCAAAGCAAAAATAATATTTTTCTGCTTGCTTATATTGTTATTTATTTGTTTGTTTATTAATTAATTTGTTTTTATACAGGGCTTCATTTAGTTTAGGATAACCTCAAACAGGTTATATAAACGTGGCTAGTCTTAAATGTTTGATACCCTGTCTTTCCTGATTCAAGGAATTATAAATGGATTCATATCATGCATGATTCTAAGGATAAAGAATTGATAATAGAAAAAACATAAATATTGAACAAACATAAGGAAAAGATCCGCAAATTTTAACTGATTTCAACACATGTCATAGTTAACACATGGCGACACAAAACATTTGTTCATGTTCTAACATTTACACTAATGATACTTAAAGATGAATGTGCTACTCAAAGAAACCATAAAATGGTTTCAGATTTTCTTCTTTTTGTCCTCTAGATCCAAACCACCTTCCCATCCCAGTTCCTTAGCAGAACACCTCTTACAGTTTTCCATCCCTCTCTAACCCCATACTAAAGGGAACACAAAGATCTCAACAGGCACCCCCAGGGGTCACAGTCAGTGAACAGACCAGGCACATAGGTTCACAGAAAATGCCTAACAGGAAACACACATCCACCAAACTGTCCTAAAATCCAGAGAGGAAA
The DNA here is from genome assembly GCF_900095145.1 of Mus pahari. NCBI lineage: Eukaryota > Metazoa > Chordata > Mammalia > Rodentia > Muridae > Mus > Mus pahari. Next base: position 41,401,584 of record NC_034592.1, on the reverse strand, counting down.
TAAAAACCAAGGAACAAAATACTCACCAACAAAGACAAAACCAGGTGTCTTCATCTAGGCCTATAATCATCCCAACCCCAGAAGCCTAGAGACCACTATAAAAACACAATAACAACTAGGGCAGTATGTCTTCATCTGAACCACAAAAGTCCAAAAACCCAACCACAGAAGGCTCTCAATATTCCAACATAGATGAAGCCCAAGAAAAAAAACCCTTAAAACAGCCTTTATGAATATGGTATCAGTCCCTAAATTCCTTAAAGAATAAATTGATAAATTCTTTAAAGAAATCTAAGAAACATAAACACTTGAAAGAAATCAATAAAACTATTCAAGACCTGAAAGTACAAATAAAACAATAAAGAAAACACAAACTAAAGGAATTGTGGAAATGAAAATTTTTGGAACTCCAACATTAACTTCTGACTATCTTCACCAACAGAAAACTGGAGATAGAAGAGAAAATCTTAGGAGTTGAAGACATAATAGAAGAAATGGATAGATTGTTCAAGGAAAATGTTAAATCTAAAAATGTCCTGACAAAAGACATTCAGGAAATCCGGAATACCATGAAAACACCTAAGAATAACAGAAAGAGAGGAAGAAAGAGAAAACACTAATCAAAGGGCCAGAAAGTATTTCTTTAATTTTAAAATACTATAAATAAGTTTATATAACTTTAACTAAAATTAAATAATTAGGTATTGAAATAGTTGATATGAAATATTTGAGAAAGTTTTTAATAAAAGAATGGGACACATTTTGTATTTTAGTAATTATGTGTATCCATGAACCATCTTTTTTTCTTAGTATGTGATCACATAAATTGGCAAGGAATATTTAAAGGTACTAATAAATTGGGAAAAAACAAAACCAGAGAGTTTGTCTGCTTATTTATATATTTATATTTATTATATTTATTTACTGTGTATAATATGCTATTTGCTGTACATAACATATCAATTTTCATTTAAGAATATTTCTCAAAAATATAAGTCACGTACATACCTGAATCAAGTCTAGGAAATAAAATACACACCGTGTAGTACTAAATCATAAAGCAGCTTGTAAATATAATGTTACAAGCAAATATATTACTAAGGTTATTGTATTGGTTTTGATAAAAATCACACTAATAGGCTAAAGGTTGGTCCTTAGTTGGTTGAACTGTATTGGGAAGAAATAAGAAGTATGACTTTTGTGGAAAGAGATGTGTTACTGAGGCTGTGTTTTCAGGTTTTAAAAGCTCCCCCAAAGTCCATTCCCTTTCTTGTCTCCATTTCCATCACTGCCCCCTCCCCCACCCTGGTGACTATTGTGTGCTAGATGTAATCTCTCAAGTACAGTTCCAGTTCTGTGCCTGAGGGCTTGCTGCTATGCTTCCTACTGTAATGGTCTTGGACTCAGCCTCTGAAACTGTAATAAGTCCCCCAATTGAATACTTACTTCCTTTTATTTACTGCCTTTGAACTATTAGAAAAAGGATAGATGGTTAAGACAATAATTCTAATTTTTGTAATATTTTAATTGATGCTTTAGCTTTATTAATGCAATTAATGTATTGATACAATTTTATGTCATTAGTAATTTTGTGGAAGATGTAGTACTTACTTTTGCAGATGGGGTTTCTGGCAACTAAAGAGGTTATGGTTTCCTGAAACTTCAACAATAATCATTCAACCACCATGTGAATTATTTTTGTGTAGTTGCTTCTTTTTGATAATCGCATCAGCATGTGATTTTTATGATCCCAGTTTACAGATTATTTTGCATTTTCAGTAATTCTGCAGATAACTAAAACCTGGGCATGTACATTAGGCAAATGCCCTACCACTGAGTCACACTCCCCGACTCTTCATGACTTATGAATTATGTAGCCATAGGCATTTTCCATCATTTTAAGTTGGATTCTGCACATGAAAAAAATAGACTTAATACTTCCAAGAAACATTTTCCAGATTAAATAGAATAATGTATTTGAACATAAATCTATTCCTGAAATTTTCCTCCCAAATGTCAAACTAATATTGTCATTGGTTTTCTTTTATTCTCTGTGAACACATTGATGCCAGCTTATGGCTGTTTCTGCAAAACAACAACAACAAAAAAATCAGATGTCCTTTAACACTGTCAGAATATAATTTGTTAGTTCAAAGATAAAAGGATGGCAGTAACAGCAGCTTACCGGCTTGGGAAAGATCTCTGTCTGGACAGTTGGTGGGCAAGAAATCCCTTCATGTATGAGTTATGCAGAAATATAGTGAATTTCCTTTAAATTTTTAAAATTTGCATGATGTGATTATGCAATTGTCAAACAAATCATTTGTGTATTAAAAACAGAACTTTAAAAAATATCATATTAACTAATTTGTAAATGGAGACAGCATATAAAAATTCTTCTGAAACCACAGTCTATCTGGTTGTGGCATTAGACTAAGAGGGAGGAAGAAAACAGGATACCTTTGTATATTTCTTCCTATTTCCAAGTCACCAAGTATTTTGTCTATAAATAGACTCAAATGACAAAATCACATATCTTCTCAAAATGCAAAGTGTCTCTCTCAGGAGTTCAATTAGTTGCAGTAAAAACAGTCAGAGCAGCTATCTTCCCATCCCAAATCACCCATAAAATTTTGTTTTCCAAAATATTTTCATAATCTATTATCTAATTTCATGCAACTAAAATCCCTGCGAGGAGTCCTATCCCTTTCTAATTATTTCAGTAATTAGGAGTGATCTTGATTCACTGTGCATTTCTCTGTGGGAGCTGTGAATGGTGAGGTAATCAGGGAGGCATAGGACTTCTAAGATGCAAAGACAAGGTCCCTTCACATTAGACACTGTTTTCCAGATGCCACAAAAGCAACCTAGGCAAGAGTCTGGCTGTGGGATATTGATTCATTTCACCAGAATTTAAGAGTTTGGCACTAACTGGTGCAGCATGTTGATTAATGAAAGTGCTAGTCATATTGTGTATCATGTCCAAGGTTTAATACTATTTTTCTCCTGTGTGGTAAACAATTTTCAAGGTGGATTAAACATTACTTTTTTTTACTTGTTATTTGTGACTCTATTTTTGGTAACAGTATATTTGACAACGTATTAAAATCAAATCCTATATTAAATTTTATCTGAAATGTATAAATAATCTATGTACTTTACAATTTTACTTCTTACCCTTACCACAGCCAATAAATAGTTCTAGTCCTCTAAGGACTGTAGCAGTTATTTACTACTGTATTTGTAAAAAGAAATTCACTAGGGACTATCTACATCTTGATCTTCTCTTATAGGATCAGGCTGTATTTCATATAGTAGTATTTCAGGGGATGCTTTTCTATATAAATTTCCGTAATGTGACAGGGTATGAGGTAGAATAAAAGGGCTTGAGATATAGAATATATGAATCAGAGTTACATAAACTTATTGAACTTCTTCTATCTTACATTCTAAGTCTCTAAATTGGAGACAAAATACTTAATGTGATTATACATACAAAGGTCTTAGCATATAATATATGGTGGTAATAAAGCAGGGTTATGCTAATTAAATTGTCCTTCATAAAAATGGAAACCAGTAGCTTAAATATTTTTTTTCAAATTAACAACTGGAGGACAGTTGGATATGGTACTACATGCCTGTTCTAGCACTTCAGAGGTGGATGAAGAATTTATACAAATTTTAGGTCAGCTGAGCAACAAAGTAATTTGAGGCCAGCTTGGCCTGTGCAGTGAGACTCTTTCCCAAACAAAACTTTCAATTATGTTAAGTTTAGTGATCCAGAGCAAGAAACACAACGTATGTCCTTTGTCACAGCAGATTTTTGGTCTTAATTATATTTGCATAAATACATGGGAATAAAAGAAGATACTACTTATGGTACTAGAAAGAGACCATGCTACAGGAACGGGAGCTTTACAGAAAGGTGGGAGGAAAAGACAATAGGTCATGGAACATGAGACTATTGAGGGTGAAAGAGTACAAATGGATACCACAGTGTGGGGTAAGAATCAATAAATTAGAAAGAACAGCAAAACTATGATTGAGGATCTCATAAAATCTGGGTGTGACCTGTGAGAAAATGTCATGCAGTTCAAGATTTTTATGACTAAAATTAAATTAAAACGTATCTATGTAGCTTATTTAAAGTATATATACATACTTTGCATATATACCCAATACAATTTGAAGCAAACATTACTAGAGGACAGACAGCTATAGATAGACATAGAGATACCTAGGTCTATCATCATAGATTCATGAATATAAAGCCTCTTGAACATTTGGAGGCTCTCTTGCAAATTGTCATTGAATATGAGATAATCACAAAGGTTCGGTGTATTTAATTTTACTAGGTTAGGAAGCAAAGTTCTTCATCATACTATATTTATTTTTCTCTGGTAGATTTTTAAGTCTAAATTCAGTAAGATCTAGTTTTGAGTCTACTTTGATAGAAAAATCATTTTTTCTTCAACTACGACAAAAGGAAAAGACTAAGAGTCTTGAGAAAACATTTAGACTTGTCATTACCATACAACAAGGTACATAAGGCCACAAAAAGTATAATAAAAAAGAAGTGAGTTAAGGAACGATTTTATGAAATTGATTGAGGTCAATAAGAAAACTCATTGTAAAATCACATTAAGAGCTAAACTGTTCCCATTATGTGTGCTGAGAGAATAAATGTGTACTGTATAAATAAGTGGAAATAGGAAGGGGTGACCATTAGTGGAGAACCCAGTTAAAGTGGGGTGCATAAAACTCAAAGCATCTGAACTAAGAAAATCAAAGATCTGAAGAGCTCAAAGACAGGCCACTGAACAAAGGAAGATTTTTGTTGCTAATCAGTTGGTTGTTGTTGAGCTCTAATTTTCCCTAGAATGTCTCATGCAAGTTCAGGAAATATTTGCCAAAAAATTGAATTAAAAATACTGTCATGATTATCGTATTTTATACTCATTCCTATTACATATATATATATATATATATATATATATATATATATATATATATATATATATATATATACTCTAAGATATACTTTGAGGTATAAGGTATTTATAATCTCAAGCTAATTCATTTCCTAGGCACAGTACTTCTGAAGAAAGCTTATATTTCAAATGTAAATCAATCACAATTCACATCCTTAACTACTTTCACTTTCTCTGTAGCACCCTTAAGCCTAAGCCCCTGCCAATAAGCTAAGTCCTCCATGCTGATATCTGACAAGGAGGTCAGCTCTTATGCTGTAGATAATCCTACACTGTCCCACCTTCACTTCTATTTCCTCATCACAGAAACCAAAACCCTCATTTCTATACATTCTGCTTCCTAACTTAACTTCCTATTTTTCCTTGTGGTCTTGCATATGGTATGTGACATCTCTAGAGCTCAGGGCTTTCTGTTTCCTGGACAGTTATTCTCAAGGCTGTCTTTACTATGTCTGAGCTAAACAAGCCTAAGGAATTTTTCTTCTGGAAACATGGAGAGTGACTCCAATTTCGTTGAACTATGAAAGTAATGTGAGACTTTATACCTACGTAATTGTCCGCAATTTTAAAATGGTTGTTCTGAGTTTAATTTAATACAGATTTTTATATAGGATATTTTGGTAATATCTAAAGCATTCTAGGATTATTTAACTTGCGTTGTGATCAAGGAAAAAGAAACAAAAATCAAAAACATCAACTAGCTAAACTGTCTAATACTTATAGAATTATGTGATCTTCAAGATAAAAAGATATAAACTATGAGATATGTATTATACCATGTTCAAAGGAAAAAATCAAACATATAACTCTAAACTTTAATAAAATATGCATTTTAATATTCATATAACAGTCTAAACCTTGGAATGAATGCAGTAGGTTTATGGACGTTCCAATCATTTTATTTTAAGTTAAAAAAATCAAAATTGAAGAAGATAAACTATACACCCTGTATATAAGGAAATGAAATACATTTTTTTACAATGTTGCTTTTATATCTTCCTTAAAACAAGTATTATTATAACTAGAAACTTCACTTAATCCCCCTTCTTTCTTGATCATAATTTACAACAAAAGCAATCTATCTTTGATAATCATCATTTCGAAGTTGGTACTCTGAACATGTATTACTTCGTAATCAGCGAAACCATTTTAAAATTATCTGGATTGATACTGCAGCATCTTTTCATATTGAGCTGATGTCACTGTTCCTCACAACTTTTCATTTTAAAATTGTGGAAACTCACTTTGGACATTGCTTCCAACTTTTAACTCAGAGCATTTATTCATAGGCGCTACTGCAGTTTGACAAGCCTATCAAAATCACTAAAGAATGACAGATTATTTAAACAAATATTTTAAATACATAAAATTGTACTTTCTAGTTAATAATAACATAAGGATATTTAATTTTGCTTAAGTGACATTCAGAATATTAGATCGGAAAATTAACTTAGCAGTCAGAGAAAATCGATGTACTTGTTACAGACTTTTAACCAGTTCAGTTAAGATTTTTGCAGTAACAAAGCCCTGTATCAGAAGAAACATCACATTAATTAGAAATAACTTCACTGCACTTTTCCTTACTAATAACAGAAACATTAACAGTAAAAAAGTGCCAGTTGTAATTATAATTCTTTCAGAGACCTCTAATCAGAAAATAAATTGGATAATTTTCAATTTCCTATTGTGTTCCTATTGTTTGCTTAGATAAAGGAAACTTTCTAGGATATCTGAATTAACATTAAATTCTAAAAGCACCCCTTAAGAAAACCACACTTGAAAAGAAATGATCAATCTTGTCTGCTCACTACCTTCACTCTCTAGAAGAAGAGGTTCTGTGGGTGAAATAAAACCAATTACCAAGAATGTCCAAGATCTGAAAGTGGTTAAAGAACTGCAGTGCATTTCTTTTGTAGCTTGCGTATAAAAAGCCCATTGAGCTCCTCAGACTAACAATTTTAGTTTACTTTATTTTAGTTAAGTCAAAGTTTAGTAGGTTATCCAGTCGGGCCTCAAACCTGATCTCAAGGCAACTTCTTTTATTAAATTCTGGAGCACAGTTATTACATGCATGCATCACCATGCTCAGAGATACAAACACTTAATGATGGCTTTAAAACAATATAGGAAATCATTATTTTATACTTAGTTACATTATTTATAATACACATATAATTTTATGTGTATACATACTTAAGTGAAGTTACAGTATTGGGTGGGAAAACACTTCCTATCCTATTCCCAGACTAACAAAAATCCCACGAACCAGGCATAGAAAAATTTGTTGTACATTGTTGGTCAAGGGAGATCAGGAAATTCCCCTAAAACACTATAGGCTGCTGCAATTGTACTTTTGGCTCCCAGAAGTTGAACGTAAGACCAAGTAGCTGAGACACCAAATATTTTAGACACAGTACTGACTGGATTTGAGCTGTAACTGACTTGAAAACCTTCTCTCTGAAGACTTATCACAAGAATGAAAGGTGCTTTACAAGTTGGTGAGGAAAAAAGCGAACAACATACCTCCTAAGCTGTGATGCCTGTGAATCACAATACTCAGCACTATGGCAAAATATTCCTTCAAGTGCAATAGTGGCACAGCTGTCTAATGAGACTCAAAGCTTACTTGACAGAATGGAAGCAAGCCAGGCACTATAAAACTAGCCAAATGCATATGGTTGATGAAGTCAGGGAACTTAGAGATGAATCTTCTACTAAAAAAATTTTAAACCAATATGATCCCTAAATTCATTCTAACTTATTTTATACCCAAAGATAAGTATAGATATCACCGTCATCAGTGAACCTTCTTTCTACATCAGAATAGAACCATTACAAAAAATCTACAGCTAGTCAAAATACAGAGAATAACTGACATTGGCATCTCCATCCCCAGTTAATACATCTACAACAGAACTCCTACATGTAAGACTCAGCGAAATCATGGAAGAGGGAACAGAAAGACTATAATATCCTGAAGGCCAAACCTTCTGTTGTGAAATTGTGCTTTCTACATACAACAGGAAAGCGATGTCTGTGACAACATGGCTGTCTAAACAAGACCTTAACAATTCCATAACAAGTCGACATTTCTGTCAGATTTACCCCACACACTTTATTTCTATTACTTACTACTATGATTTATACTAAGAATATGACAATTTTTATTTTCAAAGCATCTACTGTTCTTTTATGTCAATGTCCTGGAATGTCAACAATCAGTATTCAGATAAATAATTTTAATTAATTTTAGAATAGAAAGTAATACAGCTGTAATAGATAAAACATAAATAAATATTTTTTTTCAAGAAAAATGTTCAAGGTATATAAGTTGAATAACTCTTTTCTCTTTGTTCAGAAATTAGGGGAATGTGTGCATTTTTAATTTTTTCCACAGGTATGGGTATAAAGTTATTTTTCATTGGCTCTCATATTTTTTCTCAATTTTTTTCGCAAAGAGAAAAACTCATCTTGTGAGAAAGAAAATATTTATCATAGTTAAACAAATAAAACAATTTTGTATGTAAATGAATTGGTCCTTTTTCACTAAATATGTTCTGTTTTATCTGAAGATTTTTATCTTTGAAAATTAACTGTATTCAAATAATGGCATTGAAATATCACTATTTTTCATTTGGAGACAAAAATCACTGATGAAAGCAAAACTTAGTGATGTTCAATTATGAAGAAGTGGACTTCTAGAGCATTGTCTAATTCTACTAGGATGCCACACTATATTAAATCTGAACATTCTTACCACAACAAAAAACACTCAATGCTTCTGTTTAACTATGAAAGAAATGTAGAAATGTTTTGAATTGGCCTTGTTGGGCAATGACTAATACTAGCCTGAAGTGAGCAACTCCAGCTATTGTAAAAGCAATTATCACCTTATCCCTCCTCTTAGACAAATTAAAATTACAAATATTTCTCCTGATAGAGAAGAAAATGAGCTATATTTCAAAATCTGAAAGTGAGAGCTAATGCTTTATTTCAAAGCTGCCTTTTGTTTCCACAGAGCAAAATACCCTAATGTCTTTGCTTGGTTTCTCGTCATGGCAGATAATATCAGAGGGGCTGCTTCCACAATTGCAGTAACTTTCAGAGCTTCACAGGTAGCTGCGTTCATTTTGCTCAGGTTGTCAGTCACACCACCAGTCATTTGTACTGCTGTTCATCTCCCATTGCTGTGGTTCCTCATGGACATTTCTCTGCTTGTTCATGGGGTGTTTAAACAACCAGTTCTCTCTCATTACAAATAGCATTCTGAAGGATCCTTGTTAGAGTCCCTTCATCATCAGATAGAATAAAGATTTTTTTATATCACTATTAGAAATTTGAGTCCTCAACCTAATTTCAAAAAATTTTTGAATCCACTTTTTACTATTATCATAACTCTCTTCATTTTTCCTGATGGAGGATTTCACACACCATAAGTTCTTTATGATTCTTATCTCTTCAAGACGGGTCCTTCATTGATGAACATACACACACACACACACACACACACACACACACACAATCAACAACTTTTAAACAGAATTAAAAATAAAACAATTCTCAATACAGAAAAAATAAAATAAATATAACTCAGCAAGCAATGGGGAACAACTCATATGATTTCAAATCTATGTTGTTTACCATCACAGGCTAAAATATTAAATCTCTCTCTCTCTCTCTCTCTCTCT
>NC_034592.1:41384320-41391575 GCF_900095145.1 Mus pahari | reverse complement strand
AAAAAGAAAAAAAAAAAGAAACTATCACCTTATGCCATCAAACCCTACATCCCCATTGAAGTTTCAAATTGTCACTATATGTTATTGTTTCCACCTCTAAAATAGCTCTATGCTTTTCCTGTTTCTCCCAATGATCATTAAGCATGTATTCACAACAACTAAATTTTATATTTGTTTTACAGAAACCCATAGTTCAGTCTCCAATCATCTCCCGACTCTGATTTGTTGTTGTTGTTGTTGTTGTTGTTGTTGTTGTTGTGTAAGTGCTGAAGTGATTCGATCTCCATTTATGTCCTTCACTGGCAAGCAATTGCCTTTGTGAACCCATGCTGGTGCTGAACTCTTCCAATTGAATTATTTTTTTTCTTAGTTCTTTGACAGCTTCATGCTCACTCCTAATTCTCTGCAGGCATAAGCTGTGGCTTTCCATCAAAAAACTACATTTCCCAGAATATTTTCTCTTTTCTGAGGTTAAAGTCTATTCATCTTAGAAGTCAATGAATTCAAAAGACTCCTCTGACTTTGTGAAATTATTGTTGAAATCTTTCCTATGTTTTGTCATTCTTTCTTCATATTATATTTTATTTTGGATTTCGTTACAATTGTTTACTTGGGGTGTTCACTTCTATACATCACAGAATGAGGATTAGCAGAATGAAAAGCAATGAATGAATTAAGATCCAATAGCAAAAATTGTTATTTACAAGCATCCCTTTATGACTCAAACTAATTGCCCAGTCATTTGAATTTGTACTGTCTAGGGATTTCCATTCTTTAGCTCTCTCTAAATATATAAGACAATGTCATAGAAAATTCTACAGGCATCATTTTTTAAATAATACTTCAAATGTCTTTCTCTCCTTTCCCCTCTCTTCAGAGGCTAGGGATTTTCTGTTTTTCTAGTTAAATTAAACCTACTTGTCTTTCACAGGAAAGCTTCCATTTTATAGCTGAGACATTACACTGCAAAACACCAAGGATATTCAGCTAGGAATAAGTGAATCTTCCCATTTTCTTTTCAATAGATGTTCATGCATGAAAACAGTGCAATGCCACAATAAGTCAAAAGATCCTGTTAGCTTCAGTACTGTGTTGAAGCAGTGAGACAGCCCTCCATTTTTACCAAGGTTTCTGAAAAGTAAGCTCATGTGGTTATTCTTTGTTCTGTCAGGATTCATGCCTTCTTCCCTTCCATTTTCACAAACTATTCAATTATACAGGGTCTAGAGGAAAGGTTACAAGCCCCTATGTGTGTAAAAATTAAATACTACACTGACATCACTGAGTCACAGTTATATAGCTGGGAAAGCTTGGACAGAAGAAAAGAAAGACCCTAACTTCCTCTTCTGTAAGGAGAGACTCAAGACCCAGTCATACTAAAGCCCTATGACATTTAAAATCCAGTTTTAAGGAAACCCACAGAACACTGAAAATGGAGTCATTAATTCTGCTTTTAAGAAATGCCCTTCCTGGGGATCTATCCAATAAACAACCACCAAACCCAGACACTATGGCAGATGCCAACAAGCGCTTGCTGACAGGAGCCTGATATAGTCGTCTCCTGTGAGGCTCTACCAATGCCTGGCAAATACAGAAATGGATGCTCACAGTCATCCATTGGATGGAGCACAGGGTCCACAATGAAGGAGCTAGAGAAAGGACCTAAGGAGCTGAAGGGGTTTGCAGCCCCATAGGTGGAACAACAATATGAACTAACCAATACCCCCAGAGCTCCCAGGGACTAAACCACCAATCAAAGAAATCACATGGTGGGACTTGTGTCTCTAGCTGCATATGTAGCAGAGGATGGCCTAGTCAGTCAGACCTTGGTCCTGAGAAGTTTCTGTGCCCCAGTATAGGGGAATGCCAGGGCCAGGAAGCAGGAGTGGGTGGGTTGAGGAGCAGGTAGAGGGAGGAGGGGAGAGGAGATTATTGGCAGGTGTAGTGGGTAGTTTTGTGTCAACTTGACACAAGCTGGAGTTATCACAGAGAAAGGAGCTTCAGTTGGGGAAATGCCTCCATGAGATCCAGCTGTAAGGCATTTTCTCAATTAGTAATCAAGTAGGGAGGTCCCCTTGTGGGTGGTGACATCTCTGGGCTGGTAGTCTTGGGTTTATATGAGAGCAGGCTGAGCAAGCCAGGGGAAGCAAGCCAGTTAAGAACATCCCTCCATGGCCTCTGCATCAGCTCCTGCTTCCAGACCTGCTTGAGTTCTAGTCCTGACTTCTTCAGAGACGAACAACAATGTGGAAATGTAAACTGAATAAACCCTTTCCTCCCAAACTGCTTCTTGGTCATGATGTTTGTGCAGGAATAGAAACCCCGACTAAGACAGAGGGGAAACTAGAAAGAGGGATAACATTTTAAATGTAAATAAAGAAAATATATAATATAATATAATATAATATAATATAATATAATATAATATAATAAAAACAGAGGACCAGGAAGCAGGATTAGGTGGGTTGGTGTGCAGGGGGAGGGGAGAGGTGACAGAATTTTCGGAGGGAAAACTAGGAAAGGGGATAACTTTTGAAATGTAAATAAAGAAAATATCTAATAAAAATAATAACAATTATAAAATTAAATGATAAAATAAGGAGAATGGAGTACTGTAAACTCAAAAGAGGGTCCCATGACCTTCCCAACCGTTCTACTAACCCAGCTGGGTTGATGCTTTGCAAGCTGAACTACTGAAGTTTGCAGTTGATTGGTTCAGAGAATAACAATGATTGACAGATGGTCACATAAATGCAGTCATAAACTTCAGCTCATACCTATGCCCTTCATGGTTAACAGACATAGAACCAGGAAGTCACTATTCTAAACAAAGAACCATGAAGTTGTTTCAATGAGTTCCATTTAAAAAAAATAGATTTTATCACCCAAAACAAAAGGTTTCTACCTTGCCATAAATTATCTGCTCCCTTAAAATGATTTTTGGTTTTTAACTTTCCTTTTATTTTAATCATTACGCATGAACAGAGAGAACTTTTGTACTTCCACTCCTAAGGTTTGTCATGGGATTGCACGCCACAGTCAATACAAACGAATACCAGCATTTCCGTGGTCTTTGTATATATCCAAAGGGGTTATGTAAGCATAAAAACCATGTGACAAAAAACAAATCCATAAATGACTTAAGATTCAGAAACAAACAAACAAACAAACAAAACAGACCTGGAGAAAGCCAGGTAGGCTGTCTGCAGACCTCCTCTTCTCTGTTTTCCCAGTTCCAATTCCCTGGTCTTTCTCAGCTCTGCAGCAGAGTAGCCTTGGCAATCTTCCCCGCCACCCCTTACCACTGCTCCCATCTCCTAAGAATCCCATAAGTCATTCCTTTTTATCATCCCCCCCTTTTCCTTGTTTTGTCACAGCCACAACTCCAGCAGCCCTTCCCTGCTAGCCCATAGGCTATGACTACCAGAAAACCAAAGAAGTTGCCTGTAGTCATTCTCTTCTCTCTTTGTTACCCAAGTTCTAATCCCCAAGTTTCATCTCCAGATCAAGAGCAGAAGACCCTAGAGAGCCGCCCTTGCCTCCAACCCCTGATTCCATCTTCACTCATTTGTTGCTTTATCCTGGACCTCATCTCCAGCAGGTACCCACTGCTAAACCAAAGTCTCTCCTTCCAGGGAAACAAATAGGCGGAAGGAGGATCCAGAACTGTTCCGCTATTCTTGAGGTTGATCTTCTCCTATTCTTTTCGTATCTCTAGATCAGTAGCAGGAAATCTGATGTGGTCTCCCTTTCCTCTATGACTCCCTCCCAAAGGGACCATAAAACCATCTCTTCTAGCATTCCTTTTAGCAGTTTATCCCAGTTACCCATCCTCCAACATAGGCAGGCATTCCCTGTGAACACACCAGCTTAACAGGTCAGGAAAACAGGCAATACACAGCCATCACACTTTCTGAAAATTCAGGGAGAAATCATAAAATAAGGAACAAAGCTTCCACCCAACAAAGACAAATGCAGAAATTGGCACTTAGACCTATCATATCATAGCAGGTGCCAAATATTCCAACAAAGAGGAAGCATACTAACTGTATGAAGAGAATAAAGTTCATTAAAGAGGAAATTAATAATTTCCCTAGAGAAATCCAAGAAAACACAAACAGCTGAAGGAAATAAATAAAAATGTTCAAAAGCAGAAAATGAAAATAAAATTGATAAAGAAAATATGAATGTAGGGAATTTTAAAATTGAATATTTTAGGAATTTGAACTTTGATGACAGAGAAAAACTTTACCAACAAAGATATAATAGAATAAATGTATGCATCAGTTAAAGAAAATGTTAAATCTAAAAACCCTTCTGACACAAAACATCCAGGGAACCTGGGAAAGTATTAAAAGACCAAACATACAAATAATAGGAATAGAGGAGTCAGAAGAATCCTATCTCAAAGGCCCCCAAAATATTTTCTATCATATCATTGATGAAACCATGTCTAATACAACCAAGAAAATGCCTATATAGGTACAAGAAGCATACAGAGCATCAAATGCATTGGAACAGAACCATAAATCCCCTCTACACATAATAATAAAAATACTAAACAAATAAAACAAAGAAAGAATATTAAAAGTTACAAGTGTAAAAGACAATTAGCATGTAAAGGAAGACCCATTATAATTACACATGACTTCTCAATGGTGACCCTAAAAAACAAAAATTCTTTGATAGATGTGCTATGGGCATCACCAATAGTGTCAGGGTTTAGTGTCTGCAGATGGGTTGGATCTCTAGGTGAGGCAATCTCTGGATGTCCTTTCCTTCACTCTCTGTTTAATTTTTTGTTCCTGTCTTTTCTTTGGACATTTTTAGTAACAATTTTGAGATGGGTGGGTAGCCCCACCCTCATCTGGGGGAGATGCCTATCTACTAACGGTCTCTACAAGGTCTATATTTCCTTTGTTGGGTATTTAGACGAAAGTCATCCCCTTTGAATCCTGGAAGCCTCTAACTTCCCAGAGATCTATGGCTTTCTCCAATTCCCCATCCTCAATTGCTACAGGTTTCTATTTGATTTCCAGACCATCTGTATTCCTCTCCTCTCCCTTCCAATACCTGATCCCAACCCCAGTTCTTTTTCCTTCCCCTCCTCTCTCAATACCAGGTCACTCATCTTTCTCTACCTGCTATGACAATTTTGTTCCCCCTTCTATTTAGAATTAAAACATTCACACTTTGGTCTTCCTTCTTCTTAAGCTTCACATAGTTTGTGGGTTGTATCATGGGTAGTCTGAGCTTTTGGGCTAATACACACTTACCAGTGAGTGTATACCATGCATGTTCTATTGTGTCTTGGTTATCTCACTCAGAATGATATTTTCTAGTTCCATTCATTTGTCTGCAAATTAAATGAAGTCATTGTTTTTAATAGCTGAGTAGTACTCCATTGTATAAATGTGCCAATTTTCTGTATCCACTTTTCTGTTAAAGGATATCTGGGTTGCTTCCAACTTCTGACTACTATAGATAAGGCTGCTATAAACATAGTGGAGCATGTGTCCTTACTATATGTTGGAGCATGTTTTGGGAATATGTTTGGGAGTGGTATAGCTGGGTCTTCAGATAGAACTATTTCAAATTTTATGAGGAACTGTCAGATTGATTTTCTAAGTGGTTTTTACTAGTTTTCAGCCCCACCAGCAATGGAGGAGTGTTCCTCTTTCTCCACATCTTAGCCAGTATCTGCTGTCACTTGAGTTTTTTATCTTAGCCATTATGATTGGTGTGAGGAGGAATTTCAGGATTGTTTTTATTTGCATTTTTCTGATAACTAAGGATGTTGAACATTTCTTTAGGTACTTCTCAGCCATTCAAGATTCCTCAGTTGATAACTCTTTTTAGATCTCTGTCCCCCATTTTTAATAGTGTTCTTTGGTTCTCTTGAGTCTAACTTCTTGAGTTTTATATATATTTTGTGTATTAGCCCTTTATCAGATGTAGGTGTGATAAAGATATTTTCCCAATCTATGGATTGCCATTTTGTCCAATTGACAAGTGTCCTTTGTTATACACAAGTTTTTCAATTTTATGAGATCCCATTTGTTGATTGTTGATTTTACAGCATGAGCTACTGGTGGGTTTTTTTGTTTGTTTGTTTGTTTGTTTGTTTTTTCAGTGTCGATACTGTATCACCTTCCTGGTTCACCCTCCAACTGTTCCACATCTCATAACACTTCCCAATGCACACCATTCCCCCTGCACTTACAACCCCATCTCCAAGAGGATGTCCCCACTACTCCCCACCCCTCCAGACCTACCCACTCCCTGGGGCCACAAGTCTCTCCAGGGTTAAGTACATCTTCTCTGACTGAGTCAAGACTGAGCAGTCCTCTGCTGTGTATATGTCAGGGGTCTCATATCAGCTGGCGTATGCTGCCTGGTCAGTGGCTCAGTGTCTGACAGATCCCAGTTGTTCAGGTTAGTTGAGACTGCTGGTCTTCCTATGGGGTTGCTCTCCTCCTCAGCTTCATCCAGCTTTTCCCTAATTCAAACACAGAGCTCACCAGCTTCTGTCCATTGGTTGGGTGTCAATATCTGCATCTGACTGTTTCAGATGTTTGTTGGGCTTCTCAAGGGGTGTCATGATAGGCTCCTGATTGTAAGCGCACCAAAGCATCAGTAATAGTGTTAGGCCTTGGGGCCTCCCCTTGAGCTGAATCTCTATTTGGGCCTGTCATTGAACCTCTATTTCTTCAGGCTCTTCTCCATTTTTGTTCCTGCAGTTCTTTCAGACAGGAACAATTTTGGGTCAGAGTTTTTGACTGTGGGATATCAACCACATCCCTCCATTTGATGCCCTGCCTTTTTGCTGGAGGTGAACTCTATAAGTTCACTTTCCTCATTATAGGGCATTTCATGTAAGGTCCTGGCATTTGAGTCCTGAGAGTCTCTCACCTCTCAGGTCTCTGGTACATTCTAGAAGGTTGCCCAACATCCTACCTCACAAGCATGCCTATTTTGATTCTTTCTATTGGTCCTTGGGGCTTCAATCCTGTTCCTCACCCCTATACTTGGTCATGTTCCCCTCTTCCTTTTCCTTTTATCTTTCCCACCCAGGTCCCTCCCTCCCTGACCCTAAAGAAAGAAAGCCATTGGTATTCTGTTCAGAATTTTCCACGTGTTCAAACATATCTGGTTTTTTATGTGGCAGTCCATGATCCACTTGGACTTGAGCTGTGCACACCCAGAAACTTAGACCACCCAAGATGCATTTTGCAAAATACAAGAAAACCAAGAA
>NC_034592.1:41371289-41383792 GCF_900095145.1 Mus pahari | reverse complement strand
TCGGCCATCATTGGGAAGAGAGGCCCCTTGGTCTTGCAAACTTTATATGCCCCAGTACAGGGGAATGCCCGGGGCCAAGAAGGGGGAGTTGGTGGGTAAGGGAGCAGGGGTGGGGGGGAGGGTATGGGGAACTTTCAGGATAGCATTTGAAATGTAAATAAAAAAATCTCATAAAAAATTAAAATTATAAAAAAAAAATACATCAATTTCCATTCTTCTACATATTGACTGCCAGTTGAACAAGCAACATTTGTTGAAAATGCTGTCTTTTTTTCCACTGAATGAGTTTGGCTTCTTTGTCAATGATCAAGTGATCATAGGTGTCTGAGTTTATTTCTGGATCTTCAGTTCTGTTCCATTGATTTATTTCCTGTTGCTGTACCAATACCATGTGTTTTTTTGTTTGTTTTGTTTTTTGTTTGTTTGTTTGTTTTTTAATCACTATTGCTCTGTAGTACAGCTTGAGTTCAGGGATGGTGATTCCTTCAGAAGTTCTTTTATTGTTGAGAATAATTTTTGCTATCCTGGGTTTTTCTGTTATTTAAGATGAATTTGAGAATTTCTCTTTCTATCTCTGTAGAGAACTATGTTGGAATTTTGATGGGGATTGCATTGAATCTGTACATTGCTTTTGGTAAGATGACCATTTTTAGTATGTTAATCCTGCTGATCCATGATCATGGGAGATATTTACATCTTTTGAGATCTTCTTCAATTGCTTTCTTTAGAGACTTGAAGTTCTTGTCATACAGTTCTTTCACTTGCTTGATTATAGTCACACCAAGATATTTTATATTATTTGTGACTATTGTGAAGGGTGTCATTCCCCTAAATTTCTTTCTCAGAACACTTATACTCTGAGTAGAAGCTACTGATTTCTTTGAGTTAATTTTGTATCCAGCCACTTTCCTCTCAAACTATTCCACAAAATAGAAATGGAAGGAACACTACCCCATTCTATGAATCCACAGTTAAATTGACACCTAAACCACACAATGACCCAATAAAGTGAACTTCAGGCCAATTTTCCTTATAAATATCAATGCAAAAATATTCAATAAAATTCTTTCAACACATCAAAATAATCATTTACTGTGATCAAGTAGGCTTCATCCCAGGAATGCAGGGATGGTTCAATGTATGGAAATACATCAATGTAATCTACTCTATAAACAAACTCAAAGAAAAAACACACACAATCATTTCATTAGGTGCTTAAAATCTTTTGACAAAATGCAGCACCCCTTCATGTTAAAAGTATTGGAGAGATTAGGAATTCAAGGTCCATTCCTAAGCATAATAAAAGTAATATACTACAAACCAATAGCCAACATTAAACTAAATGAAGAGACACTTAAAGCAATCCCACTAAAATCAGGCATAAACAAGGCTGCCCACTCTCCCCCTATCTATTCAATCTAGTACTTGAAGTTCTACACAGAGCAATTAGACAACAAAATGAGATCAAAGGGATACAAATAGGGAAAGAGAAAGTCAAGATATCACTCTTTGTAGATAATATTATAGTATACATAAGCAACCCCCAGAATTCTACAAGAGTACTCCTACAGCTGAAATCACTTTCTTTAAGGGCAGGATTCATTGCCTTAATTGAAGTATGGGCAATATCACACACTGTCAGTATATTTTACTATGTACATCCTA
The DNA here is from genome assembly GCF_900095145.1 of Mus pahari. NCBI lineage: Eukaryota > Metazoa > Chordata > Mammalia > Rodentia > Muridae > Mus > Mus pahari. The sequence goes on along the minus strand of NC_034592.1, from coordinate 41,382,127 downwards.
GGAACTCACTGGCTAGAACAGGTGGCCTTGTAATTCTAAGCATGTGTATTTCTACATGGAGTTGATTTCCAAAAAGATCCAAGATTAAATGGCCAGACAAAATGAACTGGCCAAGTCTATCAAAATATAAAACAAACAAATTAGGGGCCACTCAAATTCTATTTCTATGGTATTATTCTAAATCTTAATTCTGTGACATTGTACATTAATGATATTTATGTGCCTTTGGTTAAGTATAGACAGCAGGAAAAATTTTACCATCTATTATATATCATAGAGCACCTTCAAGAAGATAAAAATGCACTTCAGGTCCATAAGAATTTGAGCTGAGAGTGACTAGTAAAAGATGTTTTCTGAGAAGTATCTAGATCTTTGCCATATTTAACCTATATTTGACAGCAATTCTTTAACATAGATCACAGCAGGGACCCTGAATCTAAAGGGATATGTAAGAAGTTGGGGAGGAACTGTTTACAGCAAATGTCACCCCACATTCCTAATACAAGAAGACTATATATCATCTGTCAAGTAGATGGGGAATCAAATTTAAGGCAATAAAATTTCCTTCTAGACAAGTTAGAATTTTAAATGTAAAATATTCTTTCAGGATCATGAAGTTTTAATCCACCATTATAAATTAGTTGACACTGACTTTTATATGTTAGAGAAGGTTTTCCAATCATAATTTTCTTTAATGGAGCATTTCCAGTGCTTCCTTCTTATGAGGGTTGTATAACAGGATGCTTTATGTGCTAAATTCAGTTCTCATCTGAAGTGACAAAGCTGGGCTCTATTGCTTATTTAAATGTGCTTAGTAAGTACATAAGGTCACCAAGATGGTGGTTTAAAAAGGGAGTGGAAACGTGAAATTCAATTGAACTGAAAAAATGTAAATCCATAGTATTATCTTAAAAAGTGTTTACACTGGTGCTAGTAGAATTTGTTAATTCTGCAGGAAGATAGTTGTGATCTATACATAGCAAATAGAAACAAATCACTCCAATTTAACGTCAGTTTCATTTTAACAAAACTTTATTGTAAGGATGTCAGTACTAAATGGGACATACATATATTTAAATTCTTGTTCTTGATCTGAAATTTAAGGCTAAGGAATCTCTATTTACTTCTATATGTCATAATTGATCATATTATGAAGGGTAGTAGTTATGTATTTAATAAATTTAATAATTGATTGCATTTTAAATAAAAAATTTAGGCTAAAGAGGCAAGAACAGGGAAGAAATGAATATACAATAGTAAAAATAACTAGTTATTATTAATAAGCATAAAAGATCATAGTACACATAAGATCGAAAGTGTCTATAGCATCTGGAGTCACTACCACTGGAATCAGCTTGAAGGCTCAAAAACAGATTTCTACCACCTTATTTCACAATTAGCCTCTAATAAATTATCATTTGATGTTAGTTTTGTTGGTTAAGAATAGTAGTAGGCTGGTAGGCAAAAGATTGATCATAGGTTTAGAGAAAAAGAATCTCAAATTTGGTTTATATGGGTTACCAAAATAATAAGACCAAACAAGGGACTTTGCTTAATTATATATAATTTAGAGGAAATGCCTGCCTATAGAAATGTTTTAAAATGTAAAAGAATAATTTAAATACATTCAACTGAAGGTACATGAGGATAATGATGTATCAAGTACAGGCTATATAACTCAAATAACCCTAGGTTATACAATTTAAATCTTAGTTTCAATAATAGCAAGTTCTGTTTTCCAGGTCTGGATCCATTATGTTAATGTAGACAAATAGTCTTCAAAAATTAATCTGATTCCAACCTAATAACCTTTTCAATGTGAAAATAATAGAGAAACATTAGTTTATTTTCACTTCAAATACTTGCTTATGTTAAAACAAGGTTAGAAACATACTGTATGTAATGACCATGGTCTTTTATTCTCTTTTACACATGGTCAGGGCAAATCTCAGGTTTACGATTAGCAGTGTGGATATTCAGGTTTAGACATTCTCTCAAACTCTAATAGGAACTATTTCTGATTTCCTGAGCCAGCTGTTAATGAGCTAGTATGTTCTAGGATTTGTCCTCCTAGAAATACAATGACACAGATTATGAGAGTATAGCAGTGACATTGCATGCAGGACTCAGCAACAATAGGTAGGCTGGATTCCCTATAAATTAACAGAAATAAAAATAAGGTGCTTGTTTTAACCGGTGGCCCAGCTCACAAAGAAGATCAAGTCACTTCATTGGAAAAACTCAACTTCTGGAGCTTTAGTGACTCCTGAACATATACCAGAGAGAGAGTGAAAGTACTCTTGAGATACAGGACTCTGTTACTCAGTGCCTAATGACTCATCTTCCATGGGTAGCAGTTATTACTTGGTGCTAAGAATGATAGCCAGTGGCGTCATCTTTTGATATGTAATAAAATCAATATATTACCTCTCCTTTCTAAGTCAGATATAGGATTGGTCTAGCAATCCTTTCTTCTTGCTGGATAATCCACTCTCTGTTTTGTGGTCACCCTCATTTAATGTGTAGATCTAGAATCGGGGAGATGATTACTTACTTCATGAGGAACACAATGAAATACCAATGCGCAAACCAATATACATTATCCTCACCCACAGAATAAGGGTGCATAAAACATGCTCTTGCATCATTTCTCAGATCATTCACAAAGGATCTAATCATAAATCATTTAAATATATCACTTTCACATGGTCATGATCATCCTCTAGATGACAAAGATGAAAATCTACCCAGCAATGAGTAAAATCATATATTATATGACTTAAGAATTAAAAAGTAGCAACTTTGTCAAAGATCAAGTGGTCATAGGTGTTTGGGTTCATTTCTGAGTCTTCAATTCTGTTCCATTGATCTACCTGTCTATCACTGTANCAGTATCATGCAGTTTTTATCACAATTGTTCTGCAGTACAGCTTGAGGTCAGGCATGGTGATTCCCCCAGAGGTTCTTTTATTGTTGAGAACAGTTTTTGCTATCCTAAGTTTTTTGTTATTCCAGATGAATTTGCAAATTGCCCTTTCTACCACTGTGAAGAATTGAGTTGGAATTTTGATGGGGATTACATTGAATTNGTAGATTGCTTTTGGCAAGATAGCCATTTTGACTATATTAACCCTGCCAATCCATGAGCATGGGGGATCTTTTCATCTTCTGAGATCNTCTTCTATTTCTTTCTTCAGAAACTTGAAATTCTTATCATACAGATCTTTCACTTCCTTAGTTAGAGTCAGACCAAGTTATTTTATATTATTTGTGACTACTGTGAATGGTGTTGTTTCCTTAATTTCTTTCTCAGTCTATATATTCTTTGGGTAGAGAAAGCCACTAATTTGTTTGAGTAAATTTTATATCCAGCTACCTCACTGAAGTTGTTTATCAGGTTTAGGAAATCTCTGTTGGAATTTTTTGGGTTACTTTTATATAATATCATATTATCCACAAAGAGTGAGATTTTCACTTCTTCCTTTCTAATTTGTATCTCTTTGATCTTCCTTGTTGTCTAATTTCTCTGGCTAGGACCTCAAGTACTATATTGAATAGGTAGGGAGAGACTGGGCAGCATCATCTAGTCCCTGATTTTTGTGGGACTGCTTCCAGTTTAAAGACAGCATCTTCAACAAATGGTGCTGGCTCAACTGCTGGTTAGCATGTACAAGAATGTGAATTGATCCATTCTTATCTCCTTGTATAAAGCTCAAGTCTAAGTGGATCAAGTAACTCCACAAAAAAACAGAGACACTGAAACTTATAGAGTAGAAAGTGGGAAAGAGCCTCGAAGATATGGGCACAGGAGAAAGATGCCTAAACAGAACAGCAATGGCTTTTGCTGTAAGATCAAGAATTGACAAATGGGACCTCATAAAATTGCAAAGCTTCTGTGAGGCAAAGGACACTGTCAATTAGACCAAAAGGCAACCAATAGATTGGGAAAAGATTTTTCCCAATCCTAAATCCAATGGGGGCTAATATCTAATATATGTAATGAAATTAAGAAGTTGTACTCCAGAAAACTAAACAAACCTATTAAAAAATTCTCAACTGAGGAATACCGAATGGCTGCGAAGCACCTAAAAAACTGTTCAACATCCTTAATCATCAGGGAAATGCAAATCAAAACAACCCTGAGATTCTACCTCAAACCACTCAGAATGGCTAAGATTAAAACTTCAGGTGACAGCAGATGCTGGCAAGGATGTGGAGAAAGAGGACCACTCCTCCATTGCTGGTGGGACTGCAAGCTGGTACAACCACTCTGGAAATCAGTTTGGTGGTTCCTCAGAAAAATGGACATAGTTCTACCAGCAGATCCAGCAATAACACTCCTTGGCATATACCCAGAAGATGCTATAACATGTACTAAGGACACATGCTCCACTATGTTCACAGCAGCCTTACTTATAATAGCCAGAAACTGGAAAGAACCCAGATGTCCCTCAACAGAGGATTGGATACAGAAAATGTGGCACATTTACACAATGGAGTACTATGTAGCTATTAAAAACAATGAATTTATGAAATTCTTAGGCAAATGGATGGATCTGAGTGATATCATCCTGAGTGAGTTAACCCAATCACAGAAGAACACACATGATATGTACCCACTGATAAGTGGATATTAGCCCAGAAGCTTAGAATCCTTCTTAGAAAGGGGAACAAAATACCCATGGAAGGAGTTACAGAGACAAAGTTCAGAGCAGAGACTGAAGGAATGAACATCCAGAGACAGCCCCACCTGGGGATCCATCCCATAAACAACCACCAAACCCAGACACTATGGCAAATGCTAACAAGAGCTTGCTGACTGGAGTCTGATATGACTATCTCCTGAGAGGCTCTCCTAGTACCTGGCAAATACAGAAGTAGAGGCTCACATTACCCATTGGACAGATCAGAGGATCCCCAATGGAGGAGCTAGAGAAAGTACCCAAGGAGGTGAAGGGGTTGTCAACCCCAAAGGAGGAACAAACCAGTATCCCCAGAGCTCCTTGGGACTAAACCGCCAGTCAAAGAAAACACATGGTGGAACTTGTGGTTCTTGTTGTATATGTAGCAGAGGATGGCCTAGTTGGTCATCTGTGAGAGGAGAGGCCCTAGGTCCTGTGAATGGTCTATGCCCCAGTATGAGGGAATGCCAGGACCAGGAATGGGAGTGGGTAGGTTGGGAAGCAGGGGGAGGGGGAGAGGAAAGGGGATTATCTGAGAGGAAACTAGAAAAGGGGCTAACATTTAAAATGTAAATAAAGAAAATATCTAATTAAAAAGAATTAAAAAGTAAAGAAATGATTAAAAGTAAGGCAGGGAGATATAAAATAATAATGAGATAAAAAGAATATATTAAATGAAGAAAGAAAATATAAAAAAGCATAAAGTAAATTTTGAAAAATATAGTAATTACACACATACACACACAACAACAAACAACAACAACAACAATAAAAAAGAGAAAAGATAAAACTAAAATAAGGCACAGGAAAAGGATGGTATAAAAAGAAAAGTAATTAATATTTCTCAATACTAACATTGTTATTGTAGTCTTTTAGACTTTAACCAAGTAAATATATAACAATCAAAGTCAAAGAAATACTTAATGATCTACTCAATTAAAACACCACAGACACACCTAAAAAGGCATCTATTGGAAGAGACTTGTCAGAATATTATAAAAATCCCAGGGATGTAGCTCCTAGACATTCATGTTTTCACCAAATCTCAAATAAGAATGTGTGTGTTCCTTGTATCTTGAGCATTATTTTCATAAAGAAAATGTCTGATGTTATTTGGTGAAGAACTACCTTATTAATATCAATAGGAATTTAGCGCCTATCTGGGTTACCATGTGGTCAAGCATGCACAGGTAAATTACAGTGCATTTTAGTCACTTATTATTTTGTAGCTTAAAGATGTGAAACCAGGAATCAATTTCTACAATACCACCTGTATGCTATAGAAGAATCACAAGTTACATGGTCCATAATTTTATGTGAATTAAATATAACTGCCACATATATTTCAGCAAAATACTTAAATAAACTGACACCAAATTCACTTGTTGTCTATGATGGCATCAAAATAAGGAAGCCCATAAACTATTTAAGGAAGTTAGATGTAAATGTACCTTGACCTACAAACCTCTATATCTTTGAGTTAAATATTCTAAACCTGAAGTATGAGATAGAATTAGGGTGTGTCAAAGAGTGCCACAAGTATTTGCTATTCTGCTTTATGATACATGAAGTCTAAGATCTATTTCTTTCTGTGTGAGTCATATTAGGCTCTTCAAGCCTAGGTGGTCACAATACTCTCAGCTTGTGCTCTCAGGGAAGGGACCTTTCCTCAAAGCTACTGCAATTCTAGATACCACTTGGTTACAGCCAATGGTCAGCATGATAGTTAATAACTGCAATTTAGTCCATCCATCTGGAATTTAGTCCTATTGCCAGAGGAGATAGAATCCATCTTGGATTTCTCAGAATAGGCCATCTTAGAGTGAACATTATCATTGAATGGACTTTTATAACTTACAGGAAACAGCATCAGAAGAATTTCTGTGCTAGACCCTGCCTCAACCCCTTATTCACAGAATCACCTCATAATACACATATGCTTGGAACAAGCCACTAAATCTATAATTTGTGAAGAAGTAGCAAAAATCCAGACCCAAAATAGACAACAAAAGAGACTATTTTAAAGACAATAGGCCAGAAATCAATGTGAACTAAAGACAAAAAAAGGACTTCTTAACATTCTGAAAAGCCTTCCCAAGCTTAGTCAGAATTCTTCATACCAAGGCTGTTTGTAAAGCAAAAGCCTGAGTCCGAGGATAATGTGCTTTTTTAGTGTTAATGAATCATGATGTTCATACCACAAAATCAAGGAGCAGAAAATGGTCTCAGAGCTCAAAAGATTTGAAAACTATAGAAATTAGAGTTGGAAATAGGTAAAAAAATTTTCATTACCATTTATTCACTTTATCACATTGTATTCACTTTCCAAATTTGCATGGTATTCTTTAAAAACTGTATTAATTTATAAAAGAAAATATCACATAAAACTTTTCAATAACCTCTTAATTATGAAAATATTTTAAATAATAACTAACATAAAAAGAATGAACATAAACACATATTTTAACATATTTCATGTATCTCAGTGGTATCTATTATTTTCTCTATATAACTTTAGTACTGTATTTATAAATCACCAAATCTTTTTTGCAACTCAAGTCCTTTGGCATTATCTTCAAATCATTTACTTTATTGATTCTCACAAATATTTTTAGGTAAATATTAGCAGTCCTATATAGTTCATACAGAAACTGATATAAAATCAGTCTGTATAACTTAAGCTTGTATAGCTAGTGCTCCATAAGGATATGTTTGACCACAAAAGTTAAGTTGCTAATGAGGAAAAGAAGAAAGAAAAAGAAAAAGAAGAAGGAGAAGGAGAAGGAGAAGGAGAAGGGGGAGAAGAAAAGAGAAGGAGAAGGAGGGGAAGGAAAGAGAAGGAGAAGAAGGAAGGAGAAGGAGAAGAAAAAGAAGAGGGGAAGGGGATGGGGAGGCAGAGGTAGAGGGGAAAGGGAAGGGGGGGCAGAAGGGGAGGAGAAGAGTAGGGGGAGAGGTTAGGAAATAATCTAAAAATAACAAACAAGAGACCATTAGCCTCTCTGGTCAAGGTCTTGGGTAGGCTGGAGTGTTCCCTGAAAACTGACTAAGGAAACATTGCAGTGTAAGTGGAGAAGATTGGACATGGGAACATCAATTTTCCTTATAAATAAAATATAAATATTATTTTAATTCATGAATTTACTGGTTTTCTTTCACAGCCACCCACTTTATAAGAGCAGTGGAGAAAACAGACTTCTGTGAGCACTGAAACAAGTGAACGTGGCTGTGTGACATACCTTCAGAGTATACATAAAGGTTCCTGACAAACAGTCTAAAACTCACGGCTTTCCTTCCTTGCTTATTTCACTAAAACAAACAAAACATGGAAAATAAAAATGGGGAAAATCTGTTAGAGGAAATAGAACAGAATAGATACAAATTGTCATCTGGTGGTCAATAAGCCATCATCACCATTGGCTTCTAGGTTTTCTTTTTTTGCTTGGAATTTTCATTTATGTTAAATTATAATTAGTTCGAGAGTATAAATGAACAGAGATTTTATGATTTATCTACTTAGCAAGATAAACAATACCTGCAAATGTAAGTTTCTAGTTACTGATTTGCAGTATACATATAAACAATAGCTTAGTATGATACCCAAAATTTCACAAAAGAAAAGATCCATATCTCTTAAAAATTATTTTATTCGGTAATATTTAATCTAACATATGTGATTTTATTTATTTATTTTTCTGTAGAACACATTGTAGTGGCTATTCCTGGTTGTCAACTTGACTATATTTGAAATGAACTACAATCCAGAATTGGAAGGCTCACCAGTGAACCTAATCTGGAGGCTGGGAGATAGAAGTTTCTGATCTGGATCTTGGTATGGAGATCTTGAGACACAGTGGTGATTGAATCCAGAAGATTAAGACAGGGAGATCTCCGAGTCCAAGGTCATCTGGGATTAAAGGTGTGTGGTGGCACACACCTTTAATCTGGGCTACACCTTCTGCTGGGGACCATATAAGGACATTGGAAGAAGGGAGTCTGGCTCTCGCTCTTCTGCCTGCTTGCCATGTGGGACTAAGCAACTGCTAGACCCTTGGACTCCCATTCACAGCTACTACTGAACCATTATTGGAATTGGACTGCAGACTGTAATTCATCAATAAATTCTTTTACTATATAGAGACTATCCGTAAGTGCTGTGACTCTAGAGAACTCTGACTAATACACACATAAACATTTCTATGTCCACTAGAAGTACAACTATTTAGCAGGCATAAATATAAATGATAAGAAAATGTGATTAAAGAATGTAGGTGTTGACTGGGTGCCATGGAAACTAATCGCAGGGACAAGGCAGGGACAAGTACACAGATGTCTACTATACAAAGTAACAACAGAAGTAGTATTGAAGTGGGAAAGAACACAATTTGATAGGAATGATTTCATATAATCTCTTTATGGGAGGAATACTTTTGATTATTAAAAATAATTTTATTGGCAAGCATTATTAGACTGGGACATAGAGTTAGAAATCTGCAACCAAAATCTGTGATTAAGTATGATTACACTATTTTAGTCTACCAAGTCATATCAATAAAAAGATAATTTTGTTAGGTTCTCTTTTTAATACAATTAAAGCAAGGCAGATTTAGCATCACTAAAATAGATTCTGAATATTAAAAACTCAGAGGTTAGATTGTAATAGTCAGTTTTTCTCAAAGATATCGTGAAAATAAGACATGTGTGAAATAGACTTACACATCAGTACTTCACATATTTTTTTTCATTAATTAGAATATATACAAAGGGCAGAAAACTATTAGGCAGCCCTTCCTGAAAATTATTGGCTATCAATAATAACCCAATTATGGAAATAGAATATTTATGAGCTGTTCGTGAGTAGAACGTATAGACTCCATATATGACAGACTACTTACATTACTCTTGAAATGACTTCCAGAGCATAGTGGGAAAAATTGTGATTAATGAGGTCACATACTTGATATAGAGAGGAAGGGGAAATCAAGCAGGCACTGAAATGGAGTAATCATCCCTACTGACTAGTTTTGTCACACTGCTGACAGGCTCTGGAAAGAACTTGTTACTATTAATCTACTAAATGGACATACTTTTAAATTAACTCCTAATTACTTATCCTTATGCTTATAGATTAGTGTATCCCTTAATCCTCACCACACATGCTTCCTTAAGCAGTAGATGGAGATTACCATGGAGACCCACAAATGGTCAAGGCGTAAGAGGCTTTGGAGTACTTAGCCCTAACTGGGATAGCTACAAGACATCCAAGCCTCTTAAGGTTCAGGGATAACAATGTAAGAGTGAGCATGAGCATCAAGACTGTAAGAGCCAGATGACTCCAGAAAAGCAACCTGTCTTCTTGATACAACAGGTGACACACAAACTCACAGCAATTGAGACACTATGCACAAAGCTGCGCAAGACAAAGTCAGTTAATTTCAGCATGGTGGGAAAGATGCTTTTGATGATATACCTTTAACTGAGAATATATCACCATCTGGGGCTGCTAGAAAGGGAAGATTAATTTTCTTTAAGGGTACAGCTAACCATTCTCCCATAAATGCACCATGTAAATTTGGCAGCTATAATTGAATGCACTGAGCTTAACATGATAGAGAGGAGATAGATGATTGATACGTGATAGATTGATAGATGATAGTTGTTGGGGTCTCTCACCTCCACTAACCACTCTCCCTCTAAACATTATATTGCGCCCCTTACAGACGCACAGGATTGCTATTAAGAAGACCTCCACAGATCTCCCAGAATGCAGCGTCGTCAGACCGCCCTCAGACCGTCCTATGTTGACGTCGTCACCGCCCACTCGTTCGGACATGCCTTCCAGATCATCTCTACTCATGATCGGACCACGCGGCAGAGAGGCAGAAAGACAGAGAGAGTTTCTCCAGGGGACTCAGGGGCAGGCTAAAAATCCTTCCTTGTCTGATTAATAAAAATCATGCTCTGATCAGCGCAAACCAACAGGGCATTCATTTTCCTTTGCAGCCTATCCTATTTTAGGATGTTAAGCTCTTCAGTACGACCCCAGTCCAAAGTGTTTTCTGCCCACGCAGAGACACACAGATAGTTAGACTGATGAAATAAAGAAAGAAAAGAGAAAAAGAAAGAGAAAGAAAGGAAGGAAGGAAGGAAGGAAGGAAG
>NC_034592.1:41355071-41370071 GCF_900095145.1 Mus pahari | reverse complement strand
ATCACCACTTTGTGGTTAAGCAGGTAAAGTTACTAACTCATCAATTGCCCCTTCTTACCAAAATATATGCTATGCATTGAATTGACTTGTAACACTCACGAGATTTCAAAAGATGTTTGGTAAAAATTGAAATTCTCATGGGGATGTCTGAAGATATTCTGAGGTGTCACAAACATTATAGTTAGATCATTAGTATTCCATTGGCAACTTGTCTTTTTTTTTTCAAGTTGCGAATTTATCTACACAAATTAATAAAGAGATCCATGAAAGTCTATTTCCAAAATGACTGTGATATAGCAGTGATATAATTTTAACCCCCCAAATATAAAATCTATGTGTAGACTCTTTTCAGAAGTATTTTAATACAGGCTTTCTAGTAAGTACCAAGAAAATAATTAATTCAGAGATGTTACATGCACATCAATTACCTAGAAGTCTAAAGTATTTGCAACTTTTTCCTGAGAATTAGGTAAAACAAAGATCTTCCCAGATGAGAGGAACATTTCCTCCACACAGAATGGCTGCCAAGGGTGTCAGTCCAGTGATTCCTTACTAATACTCATTTTAATGGACAAGTTACTCAATGACATCTGCATAACTGAGTGCTTAACACTAGACACTGGTGTTAGTGAAAGTGGGTGCTATTACTAATTATTCTCAGATATCAGTTGGAAACTCACATTGTTTCTACCACACACAGGGCTTCTCCATTTTCATGGTGGAAAAATGTGTTAAAATTTATCAAGTTGAATGAAAATCCTTTATCTTTCCATTTTAAGTGCTGTGGTCATCAAAGTATGTTTCTAATCATTGATGCATGGTTCTATGATAACAGTGTTTTTAGAAATGAAATCTGTGATAAGAGTTCATACAAAATGACTCATTCAATTGCCACCATATCTCCTAACCTTATTTTTTTCCCAATTTCTTATTAGGTATTTACTTCAGTTATATTTCAAATGCTATCCCAAAAGTCCCCTACACCCCCACCCCTGCTCCTCTACCCACCCACTCCCACTTCTTGGCCCTGGTGTTCCCCTGTATTGGGGCATATAAAGTTTGCAAGACCAAAGCACCTCTCTTCCCAATGATGGCTGACTAGGCCATCTTCTGCTACATAAGCTTATTTAATGGCCACTGAATCCATTGTAATTCTAGAAGGCTTATCTGTATGAAATGTAAAAATGTCTTCTTATAATTTATTTTCTGAATCTGTAAAAATATACTAGGTCTTCTATATAACACATTGTTTTAGTAAAAACAATCTGTTCTCTTAGGTCTTCTTTTAAAACGAAATTTCAAATCTTTTACTTTGTTTATACAACACTGATCAAATGCTAGTGTGTATGTGTGTGTGTACATACTACATTTGTATTATATAGATATATAGTAAATATACTACTTATGTATAGTATATATAAATATATAGCTATATTTAATCTTCTATTCATTTTCTTCAATCAAAACCTTATTCAGGCACTTCAGATTTGTGTTTTCTTGAATTCAATAAGGATTTTTAAAAAATACACTGTAATGATAAAAGTTTCTAAATTATTAAGTAGTACAAAATCCTTAGGTTACCAGGATTAAAAACTTTGTAAAGTTTATTAGTAGACATAATGCATTAGGAATGCATAGGTTATATAAAATATTAAGAAAATTAAATGATTACATGTTAGAAATAAATATTAGTGACAATTCCTTTTGTTTATTTCCTGTTCTTTTCCTTTAGGCAAGATCTTACTCTGAAGCTCAAACTGGCCTCAAACTCACTATGCAATCCAGTCTGCCTTCATAATTCAGACTTTGTTGCTGAATTATATGTGTTTGTCACCAAACCCAGCTATGGAGAAGGCAGATCTGAAAAATCTTTTTCATTAATGGGGACAGATTTCCTTCCTCTTCAAAGTAACATACTTAAATTAGAAAGCTTTCATTGTTTGATACATTTTCTTGACATAATTTAGTTTATGTGCATTGACTAGTACCTATGTTACTAACCAACTTAATGAATAATTCACGTCTGTCTATGTGGCCTAAGACAGAGCTTTCACACCATGTAGGTTAGAGCCAAGCAGTTAACAACACAATGGCTATCGCCTTTTCAGAGTTGATGATTGAATAATTACTATACTGCTGATAAAAATATGCAGTGGGTCCATTTATTACCTAGGTCTCGATTTTTGTTAAAAGAAAAGAAAACAAAACAAAACAAAAGCATTTTCTCTTCCCTTAGCAAAATCTAAGCCAACACTTCTGATGTGTCTTTTCCTTTCCAGCTCATATATATTATCCTGGATTCTTTTCCATGAAAGAGTTGTATAGCTCATTTAATACAGATATGTATTAAAATACTTTCTAAATAATTTTTGTGAATATATACATGGAAAATAACTCCCAGGAAACACAATTTTATAGGTAATATCTCTTAGGTAATCTGACCCTAAGGTCACTAAAAATTCATGCGCATAAGAGGAAGATGAATGTTGTATGTCATGTTTTTGTATGCTTTGTTTTGTTTTTCTTTTTGTTTCTTTTGCTTGTGAAAGTGACTACCATAATATCAACTTAGTGCATTGAGGGATGTATAGTTAATTGTTTCCATTATTCAATCCCGAAAAGATGAGATATTTCAAATCTTTCAAAGTCAACTTTTTTTTAACTTTCCTAAGATTTTATGTAACTAGGTCATTCTACACTTATATTAAATAGCAAAAATGATTATAACATAAGGATCCTGCTTGGCAAAATGATTTGCCAAAACAACTAATATTGGAGACTTAGTCTGAGAGTATTAGAAATAAGAAGTCTGGAGGTACTGGTTAGTTCATATTGTTGTTCCACCTATAGGGTTGCAGACTCCTTCAGCTCCTTGGATACTTTCTCTAGCTCCTTCATTGGGGGCCCTGTGTTCCATCCAATAGATGACTGTGAGCATCCACTTCTGTATTTGCTAGGCACTGTGACCAAGAAACAGGAGTGGGTGGGTAGGGGAGCATGGTGGGGGGAGGCTGTAGGGGACTTTCAGAGAAGAAATTATGAAAAGGGATGGCATTTGAAATGTAAATGAAGAAAATATCTAATAAAAAAAAAATAAGAAGTCTGTATTCTAACCTGCCCGGACAGCAGTAGCTTCTGGTAAATGACCGCTGCCTAGTGTCAGAGTGATCCATTCCATTCAATTCTACTAAGAATTAGAATTAAAAGTTTAAAAGTAATTAATTATTATATAACTCATAAGCTGCTCAACTTTAGTTGTGACAGAACTAAATAATAAAATGAGGACACTCGGAAAACACTGACAAGAGGAAAGTAGTTATGATAAAACCTCACTGCATGTGCTCAAGTCACATTTGATTCATTTTTAATCCTCTTACATTAAAAAAAAAATGTTCAGCCATCTCCTGACCCAAAAAAAGACAAAGAAATAATATGCATCTTATAAAGTGATTTTTGATCATTTGCCCAAACTCAAAAATTATTAAATTTCCTTATTTGACTAGTTCAACAAGACTGGGAGACTTGAAAATTAATCATGACCTCTTCTAATCTCATTGGGGTAAAACTTACTTATTGAAAATTTCAAACTGCTTTATTCACTAGAATTGCAGAAAATTACAATTAAGTTAGAGCAATGTATGTGTTAAGACAAAAGTCCTTTAAATATACAGGTATTTTGTTGTCTGAACATTGGAAGTAGTTGCTGTACTGTGAATCAATTCATAATAGAACTTAGTGCTGGTCACTTTAAAAATGCTTGGAGACTACTTAGATTTGATAATGATAAAATTATTCTGTGGTACTAATTATCTGAAGAGGTTGTTATATTGCTAATTCACAAATACAAGTCTCTCTGATTTCCAGTAAGTATGATTTATATCATTTGTTGAATAGTATTACAGATCATGAGTGAATTCTGGATATTTAGAATTAATATAATGAGACACAATATAATTACTTTAATATATTTAAAAGTATAACTATTATACATGATACTTTTATGAAAGAAGTTATAAATATAATCATGTGTTGAACTATCTAATCCTGGTCTTGGGCTATGCCTATTTTTCTGAAAGATTACTGATTTCAGTGAAAATGGAGTGTGACCTTTATGAAATTAAATATTAAATTAAAGAATATTTTTCAGTGTCTAAACTATGTGAAAATTGGGACATATTATTAAAAATCACATAATGTCCAAAGAAACAATGAATTTTAAAATAGATATATTTTAACACATATATTATTTTAAAATCTTGTTTTGCCAACAAAATTGAATATACATAAATATTTAAGGGAGAGAAACCCTGTCTCGAAAAACCAAAAAAAAAATATATATATATTTAAGGGAAATATTTAGTAACATATTATTTCATTGCCAAAATATATAAAGATTTATGAATCCATAACGTGAAAAAATATCCAATAGCAATTGAATCAAGATTATTAGTTTTAAAAAATGTATGAAAACTTTCATCCCAGAAAAAAATCCAAATGTCAACAATAAAAATAACTGAAGAAATTGTTGACTCATTGGAAACAATGTAAACAAACCCAATGAGATGGTGATAAAGAAAGGAATATAAGTAAAATCCAGGATGTAGAAATTTTGAGGGTTGATTTAATGATTCTATAGTATAAGAACTACTTGCAAGAAAGAAAAAAAAAATCAATAAATCCAGAAGAGCAGGTGGAAAGATGGTAAGATCCAGGGCATCAGGTAGCTTGCTCTTACATTCTGTTCCTGCTCAGAAAGCCCTTCCCTGTGCCAATAAGTTCAAGTGTACTCCATACTTTCTCCTCTATCAAATTCAGATATCAAAAACTCATTTGCAAAACTAACCAGTGCTAAGAAAGCTTCATAAGAATCAGAGGTCTATGTCTTCTATACACAACAGGCTGCATGAATACACATCTGAATTCAGTATGGCTGTGACTGTCCACACAAGACCTACAAGCACAAGTCAGACCACTTCTCAACATAGAGAGTGGAGTTGCCAATATATGTAGTCATATCTCTAGCCAAAGAGCTATTGGCAATCACTGTCTTGTACAAGAGGGGTATATAGTTTTCGATAGGAATGTAAGCCCTTATAAGTTAACCAGGCTTCACTGAAAAGTCAATATTCATGAATATATGGGTAGCAGAAATTGGACTTGCAATGTGTAAAAAAATCAAAAAGAGGACACAAATATCAGTGAATAGAAAAAGGAGATTGGCCAGGCAGTGGTGGCACACGCCTTTAATCCCAGCACTTGGGAGGCAGAGACAGGCAGATTTCTGAGTTCGAGGCCAGCCTAGTCTACAAAGTGAGTTGCAGGTCAGCCAGGGCTACACAGAGAAACCCTGTCTCGAAAAACCAAAGAGAGAGAGAGAGAGAGAGAGAGAGAGAGAGAGAGAGAGAGAGAGAGAAAAGAAAAGAAAAGGAAAAGAAAAGAAAAGAAAAGAAAAGAAAAGAAAAGAAAAGAAAAGAAAAGAAAAGAAAAAGAAAAGGAGATTGTTTTAGAAGGTATTTGGGGGTAACAACAAAAGATCTGAAAATTAAAGCTAACCTACTGCCACACTTAACTAAAAATTCAAACCTTTTGATGGAAACATTCAGCAACATGAAAAGCCACTCGCATACACATTTCAAAATTTAGCTTATTAAGGTACTACAAAGATTAATAAACATCACCTAGCAAACTAGAACACAATGACACATGAAATGATTAATCATTTTTTCATGACCAAGTCAGACACAATCAGTGTTGGATCAGATTTGCTGTTGTAGAAAAGTATTTAATGAAAAAAAATCAAAATTCACCAAAGCTATCCTTTTTCCCCCCCAGAAATGTTACAGTCTTTACTGAGAAGTTCATGTTAAGAAAATCAACAAAAATATTACTAGACTAATAAAAATTTTCATACTGTACATTTTCCTGAAAATGTCAAACCAGTGGTTATAAAAACACATTTTCACCACTTTTCAAAGAAAATAAGTTGTGTAAATACCTATCATTTATTGTATCAAAAAATAACTTATACAGATCTTCAAATTCAACAGTGGCCTGCTGATACTGTTCAAATACTCTGCCTTTGGTAAAGTCTCTCTCTCTCTCTCTCTCTCTCTCTCTCTCTCTCTCTCTCTCTCTCAAGCTAACTTTCAAAGAGAACTCCAAGATCTTTTCTAAATATGGATTTTTTCTTGCCTGTAATAGAAATCATATTGCTCCAATATTGCTGAAGAAGATACGCTGTTTCCATAAAAACATTAGAGGTGCATTCCTAGACCCTGCCTACTTAATTTCCTCTCTATTTTTTGTTCAAGGAAAGATCACAAACTGTCAGCTGAGAAAAGGAGAACCCAGGGTTAATATCCAGATAGCTGGCCCTAGTCACCATGACTGTTGACATACAGCTGGAAAGCCACCTCCCCAAAGAAAGAAAATCAATGTTAATCGAAAAGCAACTGTTTCAAAGATGTGGTTTTATGATTATACTTGATTTTCAAGTTCCTAAAAGTTATGCTTGTGACCAACAGGAAGGAAAAGAACACCTGCATTTACAAGGAGTGTTCTGTGAAGACTGATCTCTACTTACATCCCTTCATTTAAAAGGATTTGCTAGGGCCATCAGATTGGCTCTAGCTGAAACAGCCCAATTACTAGTAAAAACTGCCTCAGGCCTTAAGGGCCTATGGGCTTTAAAATCCATGATGCTAGACAGAGTATTGGCATCTTTAAGAAGATAGGCAGAAAGCACACTAAACACTTGCTAGAAAGGATTCTTAACATTGCTCCAAAGTGGTATTGCTCCTCATTAAACTCCAGGTACAGATAGAAATTAGTTCTCATGTTTTCAAAGTAGCCAAATTGAGTGAAGGCCAATAGAACCAGGACATGAAATAAACAGCAGGGTAAACAGATAAAAGCAGTTTGCATGTGTAGCTTTTCACAGAATCAGAGCTCTTCGAACATTAAGCAAATCAGGACTCAGAAAACACAGAAATCAACAAGCTTAAAAGTAGCTTTGTTTTATATATTTAAGAGACTCATATTAAGCTTCTTTGTATCTTAAAAATTTTTGAATTAGTTATAGCAAGAAGGGTGCATTAAGTGAATTGTTGAGTCCTGCATGGCAGAAGAGGTGTGTAACACAGTTCCTGCCCCTGGAGCAGAGCCAGCAGGGCATGAGCCTCCAAGAGTGTGGATGGTTGCTAGGCATAAGGCTTGATAATTTACTTTATGCTCCTCCCACTGGAGATATTTTCCTGGCCAATGTTAACAACTTCAAGATAATCAGAAAGAGCATGGATCCAGTCTGGAAGGCAAGGGTGTGTCTAATGTCCTCAGCAAAAATCGTGAACACTGTTACTCAGAGTAGATCCTTCTAGCTTATTGTCTGTGCTTACAAAGGCAGGCATTGCTATGTTAAACAATGTACTTGTTGTCTTTTCTAAGAATCAAGGGTCTAAAGTCACAAAGGGAACCTGGAATGGAGGATTGAATTGATATGTAAAAAGATAGGTTTTGGTCTGCAAGAGAGAGCTATCCAGAGAAAACTGCCTGGAGAGTGAATATAGCTCCTCTAGAATTTTCAGAAAACCTAAAAGCTATCCTAGAGAGCTGTTACAGTGGTTTTAGACTTGTATTTTCTTTCTTTCTTTTTTGTAGCATCTTTTTTGACCTTGGTCAGAAAATGCATGAGCTATCCAGGAGCTTGTAGAATTTTTTTCTTGCAAGAGGGTGTAGAAAGCCATCTTGAATAGACTACAGAGCCAAGAGCTATCTCAAGCAGATGGCAGAGCTGTCAGATTGTACTCATGATTGACATCCAGTTTGCAAATACCCTTTCCTCAGGATCCCTGAGCAAGCCTAGGCTGGCCCTTGGCAGTGCAGTTCTATTATATTATTATTGTCTTGGTCAGGGTTTCTATTCTTGCATAAACATCAAGACCAAGAAGTAAGTTGGGGAGGAAAGGGTTTACTCAGCTTACATTTCCACATTGCTGTTCATCACTGAAAGAAGTCAGGACTGGAACTCAAGCAGGTCAAGAAGCAGGAGCTGATGCAGAGGCCATGGAGGGATGTTCTTTACTGGCTTGCTTCCCCTGGCTTTCTCATCCTGCTCTCTTATAAAATCCAAGACTACCAGCCCAGAGATGGTCCCAACCACAAGGTGTCTCTCCCCCTTGATCACTAATTGAGAAAATGCCCCAAAGCTGGATCTCGTGGTTTCCCCAACTAAAGCTCCTTTCTCTGTGATAACTCCAGCTGTGTCAAGTTGACACAAAACTAGCCAGTACAATTATATTATGTAAAAGTTATAAAGACAGGCCACATATGAAGCACTTGGACATTCTTTCCAGGCATATATGGGTATTTAACCTGTTTTTGGATATGAGAGGATGGACAAAGGTAGTGATGTAATTCCTTGGTGTAAATGGTACATGTATTGATAGGTAAGTTAACAGAAAGCAAAACCAGGGGTCTCCCATCAAAACTCATTTCTTATCTGTTAGTTCTTTAAACTCTCCAACAAATGTTTTTAAGCTCTACAAAGGTATAGGGAAATTTATAAATATTAGGAACATAAATCTGAAATGACTTTACCCAGAGAGATAAGTAAATAAAGCTAACATAACACTGTAAATGCTAAAGGTGGATTGTCCATTGTCTCTGTATTGACTTCATTTTCATTGCTATGACAAAATACCCTGATCAGAAAACAGCTTAGGATACAAAGATGGCTTAGTCTTCCAGGTTATAGGTCATCATAGCAGGAAGTCACAGTGATAGGAGCTCAAAACAGCTAGTCATGCTTCATTCATGTTCAGGAGCGGAGAGAAATAAATGTATTGGTCTGCCTGCCTGCCTGCTTGCTTGCCTGACTTCTCCTCACTTATACAAGTCCCAATGATTTGGGGATTGTACTTCTCAGTGGGCTGGGTCTATATCAACTAAAACATACATAGCTGTGTGTTCAGTACAGTGAATGATATAATTTTAGGCATGCATGTAAAAGCCTGTATTTCCATTTTTGAAATCCGCTTATTGCCATAGGACACACAGAGTCAAACATTCATCACTCAAGAAAATAACGATTACCTTTGTTATTCTGACTTTTAAATTGTAGCATTCATCATAATCTATAGCACAATTAAGTGATAGCTAAACTCTTTATCATAAAAATAACTGATTGCTAGCTTCTTGACTATTTTAACTATCTGATTCAGGGTGATCTGTAGCCTGCCATATTTTGGTTTTGTTTGGAGTAGTCCAGATCTAGATTCTGACCCACTTAAATTCTCCTTTTCCTATTGAGAATTTATAATTTCTTTAGTTTTTAACTTTGGAAGCAGATTGCCCCTGTCCCTAAGTGCAATAGCCCTTTTAAAATTCTTGGGTGATAACAGTTCATTCTGGCCATCTCTTTTTTACACATGCTAAGATACAACCCTAGGTAGTAAGAACAAGAACATCCCAGGTGCTCATGAATGTGGTGGAAAATAGGTTCTGTCCAGGTTACATGCCACACCTACTTCAGTGGTGGCTCACAACAGGCCTGAAAACCTGAAGGAGTCCTGAGGAAAAGAGTCTCAAGGAGATTCAGCCTCCTGGAGTCCTGGCATTTCCAATAATCTATATACACGAACCTTATCCGCATGCTTGTACGGTGTATGCTCTCTTTCAATATTATTAATGCCTTTAAAGATTGAATATATATCATAGGTGAAGTTTCCACTAGTGTTCCAAAGTCCTAAAATTTCCTTAAAGCCAGTGTTCCAAAGTCCTAAAAATTCCTTAAAGCCAGGAGCTCTGAATTCAGTGAAAAGGTTACTTTCATATGCAAGTATTTACCAAGGCCTAGGAAATAGAGGGGTGTGTGTGTGTGTGTGGTATTGCATTATTCATGAGAAGGTCTGCTAGTACAGAACCCCCTGGTGCTAGCTTTCACAAAGCTTAAAGGAGTAGCACAAATTGTGACTAAGGTGTGAAATCCTTACCTGTCTTTAGCTGACCCTAGGCAGAACTGCTTTATCTTAACTGTAAACATTACCTGGCTCCTGTAAGTCCCTTTGAAGTCATTCCTCTGTTTTGTGTAAAGTAACTTCAATGTACTTTGACTACTGTGACATCCTACCCTTTTGTTCTCTGTACTTTATAACACTGGTGTTCACTTTATGAGAATACATTCAGTTCTACACCCTCTCTCGTGTGGACTGTCTGTCACTCATTTGCCGAATCCTCGCTCACCTGCAACCAAGAGACCCAGTTCCACACAGATCGGGGACCCCAAGTGGGGCCAGTCTGTAGTATTTACACAAATAGCTCTGCTCTTTAGTGTCAAGTTCTTAGTTCACATAGAAACTATACCACATAAACTCTGACACTGACCATTTCTGTGCTGTTTGTAAAACAGTTGTCCTTCTTTTACATTTTTCAATTGAAAATTATAAAAAATATCTAATACTGAGGTTTTAAGATCAATACTCCACAAATAAGGCATTTATTATTCAAAGCAGTTTGATAAATTAAATATTAAAATAACTTTTAAAATGAGCCCAAAACTTGTCTCCCAACTGTCTTTCCCTGGACCAGGACAGAGATAAACTTTATTGATCTAATTTACAGTAGTTAAAAGTTTCCCACCTACAGAGATGGCTACAGCCATCTCTGCTTCCTTCCCTAAACTTTCATTACTAAACTCATACCACAAGAGCAGCCTTCATGATGTCAAGAGTAACAAGCTTATTCTTTTGTAATAGAACATTGGTTATCACATTCCATCCATAAATACTAACAGCACGTGTGTATGTGTGTGGGAGTGCGCATGTGCGTGTGTATGCACACATGTGTGCACAGGCCAAATGGACATTTCCTATATTATATGTTTTTTTAGTCCTTTGAACTTCTCTAAAATTTATTTACTGTCTCACATCCCCCACATCAACTATAAAAAATGATATGGA
This sequence comes from Mus pahari, assembly GCF_900095145.1. NCBI lineage: Eukaryota > Metazoa > Chordata > Mammalia > Rodentia > Muridae > Mus > Mus pahari. The sequence continues at coordinate 41,359,116 of NC_034592.1, read as the reverse complement.
GGTTTTCAAATCATATTATTGCAGGTTCACAGTCTTGTGAGGTTTCACCCCTCTTGCATATTAATGTGTTTATATGCATTCTTTTCTTGTCAGTTCATTTCATTCAACCCTCAGAGACTGGAGAAGAAAGGCCTTTTAGACTGCCCTAACATTACTTAACACCTATGATGGTCACTGAGAATTAATTCAGTGCACATTTTCCCAATGATCTCCAATCGCTCACATTGTTAATGCAAGCCTCACATAATTCCTCATAATACATTTCCTTCCTCCATTAGTTCTTTATTTATATTGTAGTTTAAAATTTTCTATAAGAAATGATTTCCATTCAAGAAATACCAACAAAGTAATACGTAAAGGTTATATAAATGTCACTTCTTTCCTGCAGATTTTACATTTTCTGTTGAACTCTGTGAACATCTGGACAGAATTTCTACTATAAAAGGAAATACTTCTAGTCACAAAGTACTGTTCTTGAAATAGCATTTTGACTTGACACAGACAGGGCAAAAAAAAAAAAAGTGTGAAAAGGTCTTTCTAATCACACATTCACAAACACACAAAGCCTCAGTTTTTCTTTCTCATATAGAATTCTGGATTATAAGAAGGTTCTTACTGACTTTTCTATTCTTCATACTTGTTTATTATAAAATCAGTTACTGACATTATATATAGCTTCATAAATCAGTGCATATCATTTACAATGCAAACTGGCCTTTTAAGCTGTATGATAGATTACTATGTGAGAAAGAATATGAAGGTGTAAATTGGTGTTGTTCCTATGGGTAACATAAGAAGGTCACTGGATACTTTGAAGCCATATCTAAAATATCAAAGAAAAATCATTGAATAGTTTTGTTAATATATCCAAGATCCTTTTATTTTTATTTTGATATTCCATTCTACATTTTGACACCTCAAAGACAATCATTATACTTCTCTTGCAACATTTATGTAATTAGATATTTGTTTGTTTGTTTATAAAGCTGAATATACTTAAAGTCCCGATGTTCATGCTTCAATTTTCTGTTATTTCCTTCTTATTTTAATATATTAATATTCTGTCTTTTTTGGGAAATAAGTAATATTTCTATTGGAGAAAGAATAAGTCAAAAAGAAATAATAAAAGTAACTCCCCAAAATTTTTAACATCATGAAATTGAATTATTATAAAACTCCTTATTCCTAAAGTATTTTTCAAATAAGTAATATTTAAATGTCTATAGATTTTAGAGAATGCAAAAAGGTTTCATTGGTTCTTTACTTAAATTTATTAACAGTTTACTAAATCATTCCTGTTTAAATACAAGTTAAAAGTTTCCTAGTGTATTAAAATAAATTTGAATGTCTGTATGTGCATCCTTCTTTAATTGGGTAATAAAAAAGTTGGGAGAGTTTTTAAAATGCCCATTTAAGATTCTTACTTTAGGTGAAAATTATTTTAGCCTAAACCATTCTCACATAAAATTTTCCATGTTATTCTGATAATGAATAACATTTTACTTTAGCTCTTAGGATAGTAAGAACAATGAAACAGATATTCAACATGTTTAAAATTTTACTTTCCCTTTTAGAAGATGGCAAATTTCAGCACTGCATACCTGGGGATATGATATAGAAGAAATCTTTGAACTCATCCATCCACACTTCTGCCAGTCTTCTGTTGTTCTTGTTAATGACATGGCCAGTGCCACCAGGGAATGTGTATGGAGTCGCCTTTCGAAAAACGTGACCGACATGAGAACAAGTCACAATCTCCAAAGAACCTCCACATTGCCAGATCTGGGGAAAAGAATAATCCCATATAAGAACCAATAGGAATTATACAATGAGAATTCTTGTCATGACCAAAGTTTAGGCAGAACATAGAGATGTTACATATTCTAACAAAATATTCTATTAATGCATATTTTGTGCTAGGATAGTGACATTTTATTAAGGAACATCACCTCTTTAAATATTTGCAGCTAAGATCTAATTCTTTTCATGTCATTTTACTAGGTAACCCAAGTTACAGTGCCCAGTAGTTACCTAGTTATTATTTAGAAGATAATTTAGTATCTGAATTCTGCTAGGAGTGAATCTCATTGTGAAGTGATAAAGACAAGCAGTGTCAAAATCCAAATTTGATTTGCAGAAAAATCTATCACAATACTCTTCCATTTGGGACTGTGAATTCTTACCCAGCCCCAGCCATCAAATTTTCCCTAAACCATGTACACACTGATGTTAGTATTCTTACTAATGTTTTAGGATACTTTTCGTTCTGCTAACCATGTATATATCCTTCTTTTTTTTCTTTTTTTTCGAAGCCATTCTTTGGAGAGACTGAGTAGTGTTTTAATTAATTAAATCATAAGCATTGCTTTAGCAATGAGAAGTGTGTGTTACATTGTGACCATTTATTTATTCAAGAAAAACACTGTTAAAGAAAGTTTCTTTGAAAGGAGGAATTCTTTCAAAATAGACAAAAATTGTCAAAATAGACAATTTGGCAAGTAAGATGGCTCATGAAATAAGGACTCTCTTTGCAGCCTAATAGCTTAGTTAAATTCCCAGAACCTGAATGTTGGAAAGAGATACATGATTCTAGAAGCTTGTTCTCTAACCTACATAAGCATGTGTACCATAAACACACACACACACACACACACACACACACACACACACACACTAATATAACAAAAGAACAGAAATATAGAATACAAACTATTGCATAACAATATTTGCGGTGTATTAAAGTACATAATCTTCAGATGTTTTCAAGTTCAAAAAAGGTATGAAATGCTCATATTCAAATATTCTGACTTTGATATAATAATAATGGACTTGAATAGTCATAGTTCTTGACTCACAGAGTGTGGTAGTTTGAATAACAATGCCTTCATTTGCTCATAGAGACTTGGTATTATTGGAAGGTGTGGAGATATGGCCTTATTGGAGGAAGGGAGGACAGGTGTTATTCTGGGGGAAAGGGTAGGCTTTGAGGTCTCAGATGATCAAGCCTACGCAGTGTCTGACTATCTCTTCCTGATGTCTATGGAACCAGACATAGAACTGTAAAGTTCAGAGCTACCTCTCTAGGACCATGCATCCCTGCATGCCTCCATGCTTCCCACCATGATCCATATGGACTAAACATTTGAACTCTTGTGTTTTCCTTTATAGTAGCTGCTTTGATGATGGCAACTTTTCAGAGCAATAGAAACCCTAAGATACTATGACAGGACTTGGAACTAATTTCCCCATCCCCATATGTATTAAAGACTACCAGAGTACATGCACATGAACACACACATGCACACACATACATGAGAGAGAGGGGGGGGAGAGAGGGGGGAGAGAAAGAAAGTGAAAGAGAAATAGAATTATTACTACTGTTATATACAAACATTACACCTATGTACTGATTGCTCATAAACTAGTAGCTATTTTTATAGTAATTATTTAGTTTTAGTAGTTATGTTCACTGAAGAATTTGGTTTTAGGTATAAAATATAATTTTCATTCCTTGGTAGTTTTTTCAAAGCCCATCATTTACATGTATAATACTTATACTTTAATATATCTGATTAATACTTTTTTAAAGAACAATTTTTAGCAACTGACCATGAAAGTAATGTTGTTTGAAAATGAGGTGGTATTGGGCTTAAGGATATTTACATTTCACCACAAGGAGAATGAGAATGATGACAAATTGTACCCACCATAATGGTTTGCATATTTGTTTAGTAGTCTGTTCTTTTTGTCTTCTAACTTCCCAGAGCTAAACTAGTAGAAGAGTTGAAAAATCCAACACTTAAACAGAGATCAGAATGGTGGCATTCTTTATCCCTCTCAAAGGTCAAACATCTTTTCCTACAGAACTTCATAGTCTCATAATTCTTTACCCTTTGAACTGGCTGGTTCCATGTGTCAACTTGACACATGGTAGAATCATCAGAGAAGAAAGAATCTCTACTGAGAAAATGCATCCATGAGATCCATCTTGTACTGGTTAGTTTTGTCTCAACTTGACACAGCTGGAGTTATCACAGAGAAAGGA
>NC_034592.1:41321868-41354226 GCF_900095145.1 Mus pahari | reverse complement strand
TATGGGGCATATAAAGTTTGCAAGACCAAGGGGCCTCTCTTCCCAATGATGGTTGACTAGGCCATCTTCTGCTATATATGCAGCTAGAGACAGGAGCTCTGGGGGTACTGATTAGTTCATATTGTTGTTCCACCTATAGGATTGCAGACTCCTTCCGCTCCTACAGTCATCTATAGGATGGAATGCAGTCAGCGCACTTAACTGCTGAGCCATCTCTCCAGCTCCAACTCCACCTTTCAACTGTAGACATCATTACATTCTTCTGTCCTTTAAATGGAGGTAGTTGATCTCCTTTCCTATATTGTAAATCACCCCTTAGAGTTTGTGTAGGCACATCACTTATATCTGTTGAAGTTAAGATCTGGATCTTCCTTCCCAAAATAGGTCTCAGACTCAAAATGTATTTATCTTGACCCTATAGCTGAGCTCTGCTATGATTAGCTTATAACTAAAGATAACTAATTTTGTTTTAGCCTACTGTTCTCCCACATGTTTGTTACCTGTGCTCAGGTATCACTGTCTGTCCCATACAATTTTCCAAAAATATCCAAATTCACATCAGGCATATTTCATTTGTACCTTTTAAAATAATATCAACTATATTTTATAGACACATAAAACCTCTCTCTCTCTCTCTCTCTCTCTCTCTCTCTCTCTCTCTCTCTCTCTCTCTCTCTTTCATTTGGTTTTCCACCAGTGAATGATGCTTATTTCTGTATGTTCCATAAAATATGTATGGTTGAAGTCAGAAATATTTACCAAGATGAGTTTATCTAGCAGATTCCATTCTTGGAATCTCCTTTTCTGTGTGTTACTTCTCAGCCTTCTCCTCTTTCTAAACTACCACGGTACAATCCACAGAGCATGTGAAGCTCACGAAAAAGGAAGACCAAAGTATGGATGCTTTAGTCCTTCTTAGAAGGGGGAACAAAATACTCACAGGAGAAAATACAGGGACAATGTGTGGAGAAGGGACTGAAGGAAAGTCCATGTAGAGACTGCCCCACCTAGGAATCCATCCCATAAACAGTTACCAAACCCAGACACTATTGCAGATGCCAAGAAGTGCATGGTGACAGAAGCCTGATATAGCTGTCTCCTGAGATGCTCTGCCAGAGCCTGACAAATACAGAGGCAGATGCTCACAGCCAACCATTGGACTGAGCACGGGGACCTCAATGGTAGAATTAGGGCAAGGACTGAAAGCATTTTCAACCTCATAGGAAGAACAACAGTATCAACCAACCAGAACCCCCAGAGTTCCCAGGGACTAAAGCATCAACCAAAGAGTGCACATGGAGGGACACATGGTTCCAGCTGCATATGTGGCAGAGGATGGTCTTATCTGACATCAATGGGAGAAGGGACCATTGGTCCTGTGAAGGTTTGATCCCCCAGTGTAGGAGAATGCTAGGTCACAGAAGTGAGAATAGGGGCAAGAGTGGGGTAGCATCCTCATAGAAGCAGAACGAGGGAGGATAGGATAGGGGGTGTGTATGGAGGAGAACCAGGAAAGGGGATAACATTTGAAATGTAAATAAATATAATATCCAATAGAAAAATAAAATATAAAAAAATTTGATCTGTTTCTCTTCATAAGTGTATAGTTGATCTCATTTGTGTATTAATTTATATAAGATCCCAATGCTAATTCCTCAGACTAGACTTTTCTAATAGTACATAGTTTAGTACAGGCAAATATTTACTGAAAATATTTTTTTCAAACAAATATGTATGTCCATATTGTCCAAACAATATGTAGGTCCATTGAATATTTGAGTCAATCTTCGTCTACCAGTCTGGTCTTATTTTGTTTCAGAAATTTATAAACTGTTAATAATCTCTAATCTGTTACTGTTACTAATCTATAACTGTCACTAATCTCTCAGATGGGTAGTCAAAATAAATTAAAAAATGAAGTAAAATCAAACCTATTTTCATTGTTGGTTTCTTTTTATCCTTTTTAAAAATGCATTTAACACATTAACTAATCTTAGAATTTACATATAATTTAGAGAACATTCACTTGGTCAGGATGCCACTACAAAATACTAGATACTGGCTAGATATAGATTTCAACAACAAAAATGCAGTTTTAATGTTGATGAAGTTGGGACATCTATCATCATGTTGCTAGAATGGTGATAGCATTTTTTTTCTGGGATCATAAATTGTCACCTGCTTTCTTTCTCCTTACAGACTATAATATAGAGAAAGCTAGGTTGTCATTTCCTTCTCTTATAACATTTCCAGGTCTTTTTTTTTTTTTTTTTTCTATTTTTTATTTTTTGAGACAGGGTTTCTCTGTATAGCCCTGGCTGTCCTAGAACTCACTTTGTAGACCAGGCTGGCCTCGAACTCAGAAATCCGCCTGCCTCTGCCTCCCGAGTGCTGGGATTAAAGGCGTGTGCCACCACGCCTGGCACATTTCCAGGTCTTTTGGATTAAAGCTCTTCCTTTGTGAACTAATGATCAACTACTTACAAATTCATTCTCCAGGGCAGTCATATCCGGTTCTGCCCTTCAACATACGAATTTTAGAAGGATATGAATCAAATCCTGAAACCCATCTGTTTCCAATGTCCCCATCCCTGACCTAGGTTGATCCTCTTGTTTTCCAGCTGCTTCATCAATGTTGGCCCTCTGATAACTAATTTGTTTTAAGAAATCAGAAAGACCTTTTAAATACTTAACCATTTGACTTTGCTTCACTGCCTAGATATTTCAATGGTATTTTACCAAACTGAAAATATAAACACGATTTGTTTAGTTCCTATAATGTGATATAAAATTCTTTCCCGCTATCAAAAACCTGGTGATAATGTTGGTCCTTTTCTAGAACCACAGTGCATTTAATTACACAGCAAAGCTTCCTCACACATTTCCTCTACCTGCACCATAATTCTGGCATGCCTCTTTCTCATTAGATAAGATGCCTCTTTCTCATTCTTAGCCCAGTTAAATCATCATCTCTCAGGAGACATTTCTCCAGGCTGGAGAGATACCTCAGTCATACTTGCACAGCTCTTGAAGAAGTCCCAATGTAGTTCCCTTATTCATGAATTAAACTCCCACAACCCATGTTGGATGACTAGGCTACAGGTATATGTGCTCAAAGGCTTGACTGCCTTTCCCTAACAAATTTACACATAATTTCAAATATTAAAAAATATTTTTAAAAGACAGGTTTTCTATATCTCCTACATTTCTTTTCTTCTCAACTGGTATATACACTATAAAAATGACAAGGATGACTACATGTTCTTGTAGCCTGTAGAGCCATCTTGAAGCAATAAGACAATTAGCTGTGTGTTACCCTAATAGGCAAATGAACAATCTAAAATTTAAAATGAACAATTCATGTTACCAAGGTTAACATGAAGAAAATAAAGCACTTCCAGAGAAATTGTGAGATAAGCACATTTAGGAATGCATAGAAAGTTACATATTGTGAAGTATTTTAAAATATGGATTAAGATAACGCACCTTGTCAAATGTAGGTTGTTCCCTAGTTCATGGAAACTGAGGACATTATTTAGAGGGTGTCATACAGCACAAGAGCAAAATAAAAGAAAATGATTAGGGTTCAAGGTGAATGAGGCTGTTGATTGACACAGTAGCAACTCTATAGGCACTGCTGACAGACATACGGAATATCACAGTAATCTCTCATTCTCTATAATAACATGATTCAGCAAAGTACGCAGAATTTTCACTAAAAGCAGGTTTTTCTTAAAAGTGACAGGAATTCAGAAATGTAATACACGGAGTATATTAAAACAGAGGAAATTTAAGGTCTTCCCATTACTGTAAGGAGTTTACTATTAATGGAAAGAAAGATTTTCCTTAATTCAATTTATTTCACCAAAGAGAACGTCTGCACCATGGAGCTAACCCTGTGTCACAGCTCTCCAAACCAGAATCCTGTCAGGAGAGAGCTGGCCTCCCAGGAGTGCTGACACACCTATGGCCACAGGTGAGACCACCGCTATTGCTCCAATAGGGACACTCCAGGAGGCCACAGGGCACAGAAATCACAGCTTGGCAACCCCATAGGAAGAACAAGGACCTCCCTCAGCAGTCCCAGAGCTCCCAGGGACTAAACCACCAACCAGCAAGCACACATGGAGGGACTCATGGCTCCAGATGCATATGTAGCAGAGGATGGCCTTATCTGACATCAATGGGAGGAGAGGCCCTTGGTTCTGTGAAGGCTAGATGCTCCAGTAAAGGAGGATGCCAGGGCAGTGTGGTGAGAGTGGGTGGGTGGCATAGCACCCTCGTAGAAACAGGGGGAGGGGGATGGGTTAGGGGGGTTGTGGAGGGGAAACCAGGGAAGGGGATAACATTTGAAATGTAAATAAATAAAATATCCAATAAATAAAAAAAAATAAACCACCATAAAAAATGATGGAATTATGGAGTAGGTGTATCTACATAGAGCCTATCACAGCAAGCTATAATGTAGTCCATTTTATACATGATCAACCATTTCCCTAGCTGACTTTGATCTGGATCAGATTGTTTAGAAAGCATGTTTAACCATTAATAAAAGACAATCGCATGTCCTCCTTCAGCATGGGACTATGAACAAAGACACAAGTGTCAGCCATGGTTTATGTAACAAGGTCTTTACACAGAGAAATTTTAATTTTTGCAAAAAATTTTAATTTTTGAGAAGAAATTTTAATAATTGCAATCCATCAGAAAAACAGAGACTTTATCTTAAATGACAATCGTTAGCCCTGTGAATGGCTATATTTAAAAATGTAAAATGACGGTTGGAGAAAAAAAATTAAAGGAATTATTGGCATTACCATAGTTGCAGGCTTAATGGCCCTATGTTAAAAATAGGGCTCAGAACATAGTAATCTCAAATATCAGAATTTAGTGTTTGGAAAAAAAAAAAAAAAAGGTATTGAATCCAAAACGTCAAGGTCACCCTGATTTCCAATGCCTCCCTCACCTGGTACATGGTAAAAAAAAAAAAAAAAAAAAAAAAGAATCCTGACCTATATCACATGAAAATCAGTCATAAGACCTGCCTTTTGTCTTAGTCCATGTCCCATAGCCAAGGTCAATCTGAATAAACAATTCTGGCTGAAATCTTGTACCCTGAACTCCTCTCTTTAATATATCACATTAGTCCAGTCATATTTGATGACTCATTCATTTCTCTTTAATTGAAATTAAAATGTACACCATTTCTAAAAATTCCCACCTCAGATAACAGTTTCCTAATGCACTTTTTAACTAATTTTCTTTCAGCATGTGTCTTTTACAGTAGGAGTATCAGTCACCTGGAGCCTGTAGGGGTTAAGAAAACATACTAATTCTCCCCACTATACTTCAAGCATGCAAACCTACCAAGAAGGGAATTCATTGAAGTACTGTGGTCCCAATGATTTCTGTGCTTTCTGCATTAATAGGTAAAGTGAGAAGTGCTGTTTTCATTCTATATTGCTAAATAGTAAAGATAATTTCTATTCAGAAATACAAATACAAAATTCTCAATGGTGGTTGTTGGTTTTACAAGGCAGAATAGAAATCTTCCCTTGATTTTGACTCTTAAATGTTTATGAGTTTTACTAGAGAAGGCAGCAATTGCTCTATATCTAAGTAAATACTAAGTTTTGATGAAGGACTCTTGGAGTAAGAGGCATCCCATATTAGCCCTCTGTGTTTATAGAATATGTCATATACACTTATAACACTTTTTTTAGATAAACCTTCTTCTAAAATGGAAATATGAAATAGGAACATATAATAATATTCATTACTAAGGCTTATCTATGGTAAAAACCAATACTAAGCTAATATAAATATAAAATATAAATATTTGATGATTAAATATTTCCAGTGGTTCTCAACCTTTCTAATGTTACAACATTTAATACAATTCCTCATGCTGTGGTTACCCATACCATAAAATTCTTTAATACTTTATAACTATAAATCTATGAAGAAAGGAATTGAAGAAGATATCAAAATACTAAAGATCTCCCATTCTAATGGATCAGTAGGCCATCTTACCAAAAACAAACTACAGATTCAATGCAATCCTCATAAAAATTGCAACATAATTTTTTATAGACCTTTAAAGATCAGTTCTCAACTTTATATGAACAAAGAACAAGCACAGGATAGACAAAAAAAATCCTGTGTGATTAAAGAACTTCAGGACAAATCACCATCCATGACCTCAAGCGGTACTACAGAGCAGTGATGATAAAACTGGCATAGAGAAGTACAGAAATAGACATGTTGATCAATGGAATCGAATTGAAGAACACCCCCCCCCAAAAAAAAGCCCCACACACCTATGGACACTTGATTTTTGACAAAGAAGACAAAATGACACAATGGAAAAAAAGAAATTTTCAAGAAATTCTACTGGAGCCGGGCACGGTGGCACATGCCTTTAATCCCAGCACTCGGGGAGGCAGAGGCAGGCAGATTTCTGAGTTCGAGGCCAGCCTGGTCCATAAAGTGAGTTCCAGGACAGCTAGGGCTAAACAGAGAAACCCTGTCTTGAAAAAACAAAAAAAGAAAAGAAAAGAAAAAAAAAAGAAATTCTACTGGTCTTACTGTATGTCTGCATGTAGAAAAATGCAAATAGATCCATCTCTATCACTCTGCACACAACTCAAATTCAAGTTAATCAATTACCTCAACATAAAACCTGATACTTAGGTCTATTAGAAGAGAAATCTGGAAATGACCTTGAATATCTTGGCACAGGAGAAAATATTCTGAATAGAACACCAACAGCTCAGCCTCTAAAATAAAAAATGGGACCTAATGAAATTGAAACATTTATGTAATGCAAAGTACATTGTCAATAGGACAAAATAACAGCCTATTGATTTGGAAAAATGTTCACTAACCGTACATCTGACAGTAGAATAATATCCCAAATATATAAAGAACTCATAAATTAGACTTCACCAAACCAAATAACCCAATTTAAAAATGTAGTACAGAGCTAAACAGAGAATTCTCAACAGAGGAATCTCAAATGGCCTAAACATACTTAAAGAAATATTGAATATCATTTGTCACCAGGGAAATGAAAATCACCCTGAAATTTCACCTTAAGCCAACCAGAATTGGTAAGATCAAAAACTCAAGCTGCAGCACATGCTGGCAAGAATGTGGAGAAGTAAAAACACTCCTCCATTGCTGGTGGTATTGTACTCTGGAAATCAATCTAGCATTTTCTCAAAAATTGGAAATAATTCTACTTGAAGACTGAACTGCTAGGTGTATGTACAAAAGATGGTGCACAATAGCACAAAGACAAGTGCTCCACTATGCTCATAGCAACTTTCACAATAGTCAAAGACTAGAAGTAAAACAGATGTCCCTTAACTGAAGAGTCGATATCTTTATCTGTTCTTTGGTTGAGGGACATGTGGTTCATTTGCAGAATGAAATATTATTCAGCTATTAAAACAAAGACATCATGCATTTTGCAGGCAAATACATTGAACTAGATAATACCTTAAGTGAGGTAACCCAGATCTGAAAGGATATACATAGTATGTACTCACTAATAAGTGGATTTTAGCCATAAAGGACAGAATGCTGATGATACACCACATAGACTCAAAGAAGGTAAACAAGGAGGAAAGTCCAAGAGGGGATTCTTTAATCACACTTAGAAGGGGGAACAAAACAGTCATGGGAAGCAGAGGGAGGGAGGGATTTGGTTGAGACAGATATGTGGCAGAGGAATGAGGGGGTAGGTTCAGGTGTGGGGAGATACAGGAGAGAGGCACAAAGGGACAGGAGTATGAATGGAAATCTGAAACTGGAGTTATAGAAGGTAGGGGGAATCTCTAGGAAGTGACACAGATCTAGGATGGGAGAGGCTCCCAGTAGTAAGTGCAGGTGACTTTAGCTGAGATGCCTAACAGTGGGGACATGGAACTTGAAAAAGCTACCTCTGTGAAGGAAAGGCCATCCAGAGATTGCCTCACTTGGGGATCCATCCCATATACAGTCAACAAACCCAGACATTATTGTGGATGCCAAGAAGTGCATGCTGGTAGGAGCCTGATATATCTGTCTCCTGAGAGGCTCTTCCATAGCCGACAAGTACAGAGTCGGATGCTCACAGCCAACAATTGGACTGAGTACGGGTACCCAATGAAGGAGTTAGAGAAAGGATGGAAGGAACTGAAAGGGTTTGCTACCCCATAGGAAGAACAACATTCTCAACAAACCAGACCCTCCCAGAGCTCCCAGGGACTAAACCACCAACCAGGGTGTACACATGTCTCCAGCCACATATTTGAAATGTAAATAAAGAAAATATCTAATAAAAATAAATATAAAAATATTAAAATTTGTGTTAGATTGAAAACAAAAAGGCTACCTCATTTACCCAAGGATGACCTCCAGAAGGAAATAATAACACCAACCCACCCATAAAACTTTTGACACAAAATTTCTTCTGTCTACTAGAATTTCAGGCACAAAGTTGCAACAGAAACTGAAGGAATGGCCATATAATAACAGGCCCAACATTAATCCCAACTTATGGGCAAGCACCAATTCCTAACATAATTAATGATACTGTTATGCTTACAGACTGAAGCTTGGCATAGCTATCCTCTGAGAGGCTCCATCAGCAGTGATTGATACCCACAACCAAATAATGGGTGAAGGTAGCAGACTCTTATGGAAAAATTGGGAGAAAGAGTGAAGGCTCTGAACGAGATGTGAGGTCCACAGGAAGACCAACAGAGTCAACTAACCTGGACTCCTGGGAGCTCTCAATACTAAGCCACCAACAAAGAACATACATGGGCTGGGATGAGGCCCCTGGTACATATGTAGCCGACTTGCAGCTCAGCCCCCATGTGACTCCCCAACAAGTGGAGCAGAGGCTCTATCTAAAACTATAGCCCTGACTATGGTATCTGTTCCCCAGCAGAGTTTCCTTGTTTGACCTCAGTGGAAGAGGATGAATCTAATCATGCAGAGACTTGATGTGCCAGGATGGGGAGATACCCAGGGGTGTCCCAACCCTCTCAAAGGAAAAGTGGTTATGCAGGGCAGGACTGTATGAAAGTGAGATGGGGAAGGCACAGTTTGGGATGTAAACAATTACAAAGAGAAATATTTCATAACTATGATTTTGCTACTGTAATGAACCACAGTATAATGATCTGATATGCAGGATATGTGATATGTGACTCCAAAGGGGTTATGACCCACAGGTTGAGAACAACTATACTAGACCAAAATTAAGAAAGTAAAACATAAGATCTAACTTAAAGTATGTGGGTGAATCTTACAAGCTTCATGAAGGGCAACTACCTTGGTGATGTCTCTACCAGTTTCTTTATTAAATATTTTAGAAGAAAAGCTAAAACTTTGTGAACAAGCAAAGGAATAGAATAATAAGATTGCTAGAAGAAGGTTCATGCCACGTATGGACACTCTTGCAATCAGAGCACTCAGTATTGCTGACTCTTGTCTTTTGAAAGAAAACATTCAAATCTTGAATTTTACATTTCTGTAAAAATTATAATAACTAACATTTTAGGTACACAATGATGAGTTTAAAATATAGTCAGGTATTTTTCAGCTAAAATATAATATTATGTTTTCTGAAAATATATTACCATAACAAAATAAATAGGACAAACTGAATAAAACAGTTGTTCCTTCCACCTGGGCTTATAATGCTCAGATTTCTTTGTATCAGCAAGCATATGTGATTGTTTTCGAGGTTCCCAACAGATTAATATTTATGTATTTTATCTCTTTCAACTTAATCTGACTGTGTAGAAAATACAGTCTTTTATCCCTAGGAACTAAAGCTAGTAGCTGTGTGTGTGTCCAGATGGCTTTTATAAACTTCTTTTGATGGTGTGGAGTAATTAATCAAAATGTAAAATACCCATTGCTCATCTGATTTTCTTCTTTCTGTCAAAAGAAAATTGACTTACTTTATCTTGTGTGTGTGTGTGTGTGTGTGTGTGTGTGTGTGTGTGTGTGTTTGTGTTGGCACCTACAGAAGTGACATTCTAATTAAGAATCATACAAGTCACAAGCAGTTGGGTGTGGTGGCTCATACCGATAATCTCAGAGCTCCAAAGACTAAGGCAGAGGATCCCTAAAATTCAGGCCTAGCCTGAGGTACAGACTTAGTCTTGGGCCAACCTAATGTATAGTATGAGACCAGGTCTCAATTAAGTAAATGTCATACGCTAGCATCTGAAATTGTACTTCCAAAGGAACTGTTTCCAATGTAAGGTTGTTCCCAGACTGATACAGCTGCCTGTTTTATTCTGCATCAACTTCTTCCTTCTCTGCTAATACTATTGCCTTGAACCATTGTTTATAACACCCTCAATAATAATAATAAAAAAAAGATATATAATAGAGGCCACATGGAACAATGGTTATGAGTGTGTCTTTAGATGCAGAAATTCAATTCCTGCTTGGCCCCTTACCAGCGGAGTGACCTCACTTGCTTCTCTCTACGCTTTCGGTTGTAGGTAATAAAAAAGATTAGAAAGATGTACCCAAGAGGGCTGTTGTGATGATTAAGGCAAACTAGGGTACATAAAGACATTTAGCCTTTACTGGGAAAATGAATTTTAACACAGTAAACTGGAGAGATGTATTAAGGAGTCATTGCCATAATCTAGGGGCGAGATGATAATGTCCTAGGGTGATGATAATGAAACAGAGAGGCGTGTAATAGCCTGACACAATTTGGAGAATTAAAATTATGAATTAATGCACATGTTTTTCTACCCATTATGTCCTCTGTTAGGCCTAACTCTCATGCTTGTTTCCTGTGAACAGTTCTTTACTATGCTATCTTTCACTGATTGGTTTACACAGAAATATAACACTATCCTGCTATAACCTGCCACTCAGCACTTAATTTTCAGATTCTTATATCATTACATATTTTATTTGTGTTGGTATTTGAGGGTTTTATTTATAGATACTTTTATAGAACTATGTGGTAAATATACATACATTGTATTTGAGAAGTATCATGTTTTACTGTGTAAACATGAGATGCAATTTAGATAGTAAAAAAAATTCTGAATGTAAAAAGATTAGCTAGTCTAGGCTCTAATTAAGTATATGTCAAATTTAGGTTCACAGTATAAATCGTATTTAGTTTATTATGTAGACAACAACTATTGTTTTCATTGTCCTTACAAAGAGAAAACTTGTGATAATGATGGTGTATATTCTAATTATCATTGATACTACCACTCTACATTGTGCATATACATGCACGTACATGAACACTCACACACACACACACACACAGAGAGAGAGAGAGAGAGAGAGAGAGAGAGAGAGAGAGAGAACCAAAACAAAACACACTCAAAGAGTAGAGTTTGTTTTGTGTTGGCCAACTATTGCCAGCATGGCACCTAGTAAATACTGTGTCTAGGCTGATATCTTTGTTGGTTGAGTTATGTTCTACATCGTACTTTGTAACAGGAGATTCATGTGATTTGAGACAAGTTCTTGTTATATAGCTTTAGCTGCCCAAACTCATGATCCTCTTACATCTGTGCCCTCAGTGCTAGATCACAGATGTGTGCCACCACATCTGTATCTGACTATGGAATCATATCTTAATGGAGATAGAATTGAAGGTAAAGAATTGCCTAGTTCCAGCAGAAGGCCACACAGCCATTAATTTAAGGAGAGCACAAACTGGACTTGATTCATTGGGGCATAGGAGGGGGATAGAAGAGCTCAGAAGGTTGTGTGCTAGGAAAAAGTATGTGGGCCTGGAAGGAGTTGAGGGAAGGGGTGAATATAGTAAGAAGTTATTGTAAAAAAAATTATCAAAAGAACTAAATTTTTAAAAGGCTTTAACCTTTGTTGCTCTGTTTGCCTTACCACTACTGTTACTATGGGATGTTACTGGAGGAAAGCTTAGGGAGGCAAAGAGGAAAGTATAATTTAAAAAGCACGTGTTGGGGGGAACCAAGCATTCTTTTACTGAGCATAGAATTGAGGAAAACTACAGAGGTTTCGAAATAAATCAGGTGTGTCTAAGTCAGGATGCCCAATATGCATGGTAAGTTAGTGGTGACCCTGACGGAGTCCTTAAGTTTGTTTTAGACTCTTAAACAAAAATTCCCATCCTTTACAATTCATACTCCCAGTGAAAATTCTCATGGCATGCACATGTCTACATTTTCTCATCATTATACTATTGACACTTTTGCCTTTTAAAAAAATTTCTGACCCTGCAGTTTTCTGACCTTTAAAATGACCGCATTACAGAACTGCATTTTATGAAGTTATTTTTCTGCATCTTATTAGGACTGCTGTTATTTTTAGTAAAAACTGCTTGTCTCTTTTAGATCTACAGGGCAGTCGATGACCATGACTGTGTTGTAGCGTATCTTCCACCTTCTGCTTAAATTAATTGTATGAATAGAGCAATCTGGGAATGGAGAATACAAAGTAATCTCCAGGACATTGAAAATCCCAGAACATAAGGTGCCTCTAATAAAAAAAAAAGTTACTAGATGACTGTGTTTAAAAGTAGTTATTATTTCCTTGTTATGATGTAGATGTCACTCGGGAGATAACTTTAGAAAAAGAAAGTAACGCACTATATAGGAAAATATATCATTCTTTACCTTTCATAGTCAAAAAATTTTAAAGCATGAAAAAAATCTTAGAAATTTGGGGAACTTTAGCAGTATATTTAAGGGGAACATTAAAGAAATGCCCAAAATATTAGATTAAGTAATTCCCTTGATTTACAATTAACATTAGTAATCGACCTCAACTGATTATATATATAGACAAGACCAAATACTGGAATGAAAAGCCAATGATTTGTTAAATGAAATTCAGGTGAT
The DNA here is from genome assembly GCF_900095145.1 of Mus pahari. Lineage (NCBI taxonomy): Eukaryota > Metazoa > Chordata > Mammalia > Rodentia > Muridae > Mus > Mus pahari. The sequence continues at coordinate 41,341,354 of NC_034592.1, read as the reverse complement.
ATACTTTGCTTATATATTGGTGTCATCCCGAGTCTGATAAAATTGTCAGAAATCAGTAGCATCTGCTACTTCTTGCCACAGAGAAATTCATGACAGCTGCATGTGGCTGCCCTAGAATTCATGCCAAAACATCCCCCTCTGAATATCAGTAGACCACCTGGGTACGCAGCTGCAGTGTGTGGCATCTCTTGCTCTTCTACACATGCCAGAAACATACACAAAGAACTAGGAGAAAAACCTGGGACCCCAGAAAATAGTTGCCCTTCTGTTCCTGAGATTCTCCACAGTAAATCCTCACCAAACTTTAGTTGTTTCATTAAAGTTGACTCATTAAGTTGAAGGGAAGTCTCCATTGTAACTCAGAAATGGTCTTCCTATGTAATGTGTAACGTGGTCCTCATTCATAACTTGCAAAAGAGTCACGTGATTTGCCTGCATGATGATGGACTTGGAGGCTGGGTTGTCTTTCCTAGCCAGTGTTTCTCTAAGAATTTGCCTGGCATCTGTTCAGCCACTACACATTGGCCGTTGAGTTTGTGTCAAGAACCCTGCTGAGCTGTGAATGCACAGAAGGAAGAATAGCATATAGCTCTGTTTTCCAGTAGTCCACGGGCCAGTTGAATTGTGAATGAGAGAAGTGAGCACATCAAAGTCCAGTTCTGTGATTGCATTTGACAGCAGGAGAGCAGAAATTCATGCCTTCAAGGAAGATGCTTACAAAGGGAATATGATTCATGCCAAGCTAACTCCATTCTGGGCCAGGAATCACAACTCCTTCAGTGTTATCAGCTATCAATTGTTACAGACAAGTGATTTTTTTTTTTTTTTTTAGTTTTATTTCAAATAAGTACGTTTTCAGGTGGGAAGGGCAGTACAAATAACTCTAACACTATCAGTGAAAATCTATGGTTTTCTTTCAACAATCATCTTCCAGGTACCTTTTTGTGAAGTAAGACATGTATGAAACCCATAAAATAACATAGTGTCATCTCCAGGGCTCATCATAATGTCTACAAACCCTACTGTGAGGTGATGATATGATACTGGTTACAGGTTTTGATTAGTAAAATAAATTATAAGTAGTAAATCTCAATCTCATTGAAGACTTGAAACTAGCTCATAAGCAATCAAGAGAAATATGAGGATGTAGTTTAGTGGCATGTCCTAATATGCACAATGTCCTGGTTTCAATGTGAACTCTACATGCATGTGTGTGTATGTGTGTGTGTGTGTTTGCATGTGTGTGTGTATGTGTCTCTGTGTGTGTCTGTTTGTGTGTGTGCATCATAGATACATGAAACAGAATTTAACATGTTACTCTGCTCATGTGGTCAGTGGAAATAATATTGATTGTACCCAACATAAATCTTAAAACATAATAAGGATGATTTCTTCTTCTTTCTTTATATTTCCAAGATCCCTATATTTTGACATTTAAGATTACTTCCTGTTAAATATTTTCTAAAGAAGCCATGGTTAGTAAAAAAAAAAAAATGTTTATTTCTTATTGGGTTCCATTGTCAGTTCAATCTTCTCTTTCACATTTCTTGAGCTAGATCTTGGACTCATTTATAAAAAAGGAATATCTTAAGCAGATTTACTTTCCTCTCACCTCCTTCAGGAAGACATTTTATACTCTTCCCTAAAGTTAAAAATTGCCCTGTGCATACAGAACTTAGACATGAGATTTAGACTTGGACCCAAAAGAGGAGGTTTTGATATTCAGCATTACCTATTGCTAACCACACAGCTTTTTCTATGATGTTCAAAATGCTCAGCTATATAATAAAATTAAAAGGACTCACAGTGTTCTACTAAGGGATGTAGTCAAATAATGAATATGCAGCTTTCTTGACAACAAAATGTATAACACGCATTACTTTATCACCTCCTTAATAATCCTCCAATATTGTAGGCATTTATTGAATCATCTACCCATTTTATTTCCATATCACTGTGTATTTAAATATTTGGTATCAGCCTATATTTTCTTTTATCCCCTTAGGCTAAAACTATAACAAATATAAAATAATTACTTTCATCACAGTTACCCCTTAAGTTGTTCTGCAGTTTCTTTCCTGTTTGCTGGTAAATGTATTTTAAAAGTTTTTCTCTTCCTACATATCTTCAAAATCCAATTACCTTATCTTATTTTGCAGAATCCTGAATCCATCATCCAGAAGTGCTCATGAGGCCTTTTATGGGCTTTCATTATTCTTACTTTCCTGCCTCTCTACAGCAGCTAACACTGTTGACAAACGCCATAACTTTCTAAGTTTTTGTGACATTATATTAGTTCTTCTGTGACAGGTTTGCCTTTGCCTTCACTTTTGCTTCCTTCTCCCACCACATAGGTGTGACTTAAGGACGCGCCCTCCTCTGTTTCTTTTCATATTTTCTCGCTTAGCAAACCTATCCACGCTCCGATTCTTATTTAATTAGAAATCCATAAAGCTAGCTTTCAAATCTGTCATCTTGCCTATAGTTTGCCTAAACTCTGCAACACAGTCTCTAACTCTAAGTGTATCTTTAACTTTACATGACCTTAAGGAGTCTAGAGTTTCCATTCTCTTCACCAAGGTGATGACAATGTTTTGAGTTCCTGGAGTCTTTCTGCAGAGTTATAGAGATGACCAAGGAATAGTCAATTTCAGCAGGGCTAATTAATAAACTGAAACATGTCATCACAGAATTTGTGAGGTACATTTTCTAAATAGTCTCTTTATTAAAGTTTCTCATTTAAATAATTTCTAAGATTTGGATGATTTCTCAAAACTTCTTGACTTTTAGATAGCCATTTAAGAAATAGACCACACAGTGGTTTGACCTGTGAAAATATAAAACACCAAAACATAAATACAGAATTTAATTCTTTGATTAAAATAAAGAAAAGATATAAAACAAGGATTGGATGTTGTTTGTTATAAAATGGTGATATAAATGGAAATGTGAAAAAAAAAAGAACTTTCATAATGGAGTGAGATATCACAGAAAAAGATTTAATACTCAGGATCACCTTGGCACTATCACTGAGTTAATAATTTCATAAGAAAATTTCCTATCCATTTTAGCTTATTTGTAGTGCAAATTCGCGGTTGGTTTGAAAATTAATGAAAACATTCTTAGTATGTTTCTTCATCCACCCAGAAAGATTTTCATATGTGGTGAATAGTGTGAAGTTGATAATTTTCAAAGATAATTAAAAATCTGCTAAATTCTACAATCAGTTTTTCAGTGATCCTTAAAGACTGTTTCATTAGTACTTAAAACTCATTTTTGAAGTTAGATAAAAAGCCTCTTCTTAGTATTATCTTACACCTCAGAGTCATTTCTCATATCCAGGATCTGTTATTGCAGAAACTGCCGAGGCTTATTTAAACAGATTTCATAATTAGTTTCTTTTTTTAACTACATTTCAGGTTGACTAGAACAACAGTGAAGTGATTGGTAGTCAAGTACTTAAGATAGACATCGCTAAGGGTGACAGTATAATCATAGCTTAAGATGTTGCACATTTATTGCAGTAGTTACCATAGAGATTTAAATTTGGCTCTTTAATAACAAGAACATGGGATTGACTTTGAATGCATTAATTCTGGCTAGCAATAGGTTTCCTAGTCAACTGTTTAGAAAAGCAGCAATGTTGGAACTTTGTCCTAGAAGTCATTGTGGGACGACATTCTTACAATTATTAAGATCAGTTTCTTGAGACTTTAAGGGATACTTTACTTACTATGTCTGTCAATTAAATGCTAGCTCCAAGAACCACATATTCAGTTCTTCTGTGATATCTCATTTAATTTCTCAGAGGGGAAACAAAAGGCCAGACAGGAAATCTCTGTCTCTGTCTGCCTCTGTGACTATCTCTGCCTCTCTGTCTCGGTCTCTCTGTCTCTTTCTCCATGGGGGTGTGTTCATGCATGTGTATATATGTGCAAGTATGTACAAGGAAGGCCAACAAAAAATGTCTGCCACCATTGTCTATTGATTTCCTACTGACTTCTGAAGCAAGGCTTTTCACTAAGCTTCAGACACAACTTTTTGATTAAATATATTCCAAGTGAAATTCCTGGCTTGGATCCCCAGTGCATATGCTACAGGCTATACAACCACATAAGGCTTTGTATGTGGGGATTCAAACTCAGATTGTTATGCTGTGTTTTTACTCCTTCTTCACATCCACAATCCTAAATTCAAATATCCTCATATTCAGTTAGAAAGTAGAAAAAAATCAAATAATAAAAAGCAAAGAAGGAATCCACACATAATGATTTTAATAAATGAAGACAGGTGATACATATGCTCTGAATTTCTTGTGTTATCTACAATGCTATTGAACTATTTGACCCTACAGCAATTTTGGGGAGGCATTGTTTTCATTTTAACAATATGTTGTGGAAATTAAACTCAGGTCACCAGAATTGCATGACAGGCACATTTACCCACTGAGAGTTCTCTGTAAGACCTATTTTTATAATTTATAAATTTATCCCTGGCATTATGAAACCACAGCAATATCCGTCCTGTGTAATCATGATCTACGATGTCAGGGGACTGAGAGTTTTACCATTTTATGGACTTTTCCCTAAAATTCCCACACCAACTGAAATCAAGAAGCCATATATTGTGGAAGCATTCATTAAGTCTAGTGAGGGTTTAGGTACACATGATGCTAACTATATATATCGTGTGAATAGTTGGGCACATGTCTGCTACATTAGAGGTGACAGAACAGAAACAGAGAATTTTGAAGATTCAAATTAGCAAGAGAAACACTAACACATATGCCTAATAGATGCTGAAACCTATTATGACAATTTGTATAAAAATATGCTACAACTTACTGTGCAAAATAACATCTTCAACCAATATAAACTCTTAGAACATGGCCTGGACTATTTGGTTGTAGGTAATCAAAATTAACATAATAAGACATGAACAAGTAAACATTACAACAAATTCCAAAGGAGTTTCAGATACTTGATATGCACTCACTGATAAGCGGATATTAGCCCAGAAACTTAGAATACCCAAGATACATCTTGCAAAACACAAGAAAACCAAGAAGGATGACCATCGTGTGGATACTTCATTCCTCCTTAGAATAAGGAACAAAATACTCATGAAAGGATATAGGTACAGAGACAAAATTTAGAGCTAAGATGAAAGGATGGACTAACCAGAGACTACCCCATCCGGGAACCCATCCCATCATCAGCCACCAAACCTAGATACTAATGCACATGCCAGTAAGATTCTGCTGAAGGGACCCTGATATAGCAGCCTCTTGTGAGGCTATGCCAGTGCCTGGCAAACACAGAAGTGGATGCTCACAGCCAGCTACTGGATGGAACACAGGGCCCCCAATGGAGGAGCTAGAGAAAGTACCCAAGGAGCTGAAGGGGGCTGCAACCCTGTAGGTGGAACAGCAATATGAACTAACCAGTACCCCCTGAGNTTGTGTCTCTAGCTGCATATGTAGCAGAAGATGGNCTAATCNGCCATCATTGGGAAGAGAGGCCCCTTCCTTGGTCTTGCAAACTTTATATGACCCAGCACAAGGGAAGGCTTGGGCCAAGTAGTGGGAGTGGGTGGGTAGGGGATTAGGGGTGGGGGNGGGGGTATAGGGAACTTTTGGGATAGCATTTGAAATGTAAATAAAGAAAATAAAATTAAAAAAAAAAAGAATAAGGCCAGGCTATCCAATTCCCAACTCATTTCAACATTGTAGTGAGAATTCTGGAATTTTTATTTCTTTAAAAATTGAGAAATACTATCAAAAGGTTCTCTTGTTTGATTTCTATTTGTCGGGTTGTGGGAAGGGTTCAGGCAGTCTGTAGTACCTGTCTATGAATTGCCTTACATTCTATCAGAAGGGTAGTTATGCCACCTGCAGATAATTTCTGCGACTGTGTGACTTTTGGAATGCTGGTAACTTTTCTGAAGATGTAAATGCTAGAACCCCAGTTGCAGAGTGGTTGTTGGTCATCGCTCATTTAGGTAGGTTGAGTGTGGTTTAAATTTCTGGTGAAACAGATTGAAGAAGACATTAGACAATAGAAAGCCTCCTTGTGTAAAGGATTGGTAGAATTGTGACTGAGAAAATAACCAGGATACCAAAAGCAATTGACAGGTTCAATGGAATCAAAATCAAAACCCTCATATCATTCTCCATAGAAAGAGAAAAACATATCCTCAAATTAATGTGAAGCACAAAAGACTATAGGTGACCAAAAGTGATCATCAGCAAAAAGAAGTCATGGAAGGTTTACCTTAGCAGATTTCAGGCTCTTACATGGGGCTCTAGTGAGAGAAAAAGGATGGTGGTGTCACAGAGGCAGACAGAAATATCAGCAGAATGAGATAGAAGACACAAACACAAATGTATATCATTATGACCACCTAATTTTTGACAGGATATTTTTTTATAGAAGGTTGCTGTCAAGGGTTTTCAAAAATCCTCAAAAAACAGAGTAAAGTAAACAATTCAGTTAATACATAGGCTATGCAACAATACAAAGAGTATTCAAAATAAGAAAGGAAAATGAGGAAGAAATATCTTAGTCTTCAAAATCTTCAGCAATTAAACAAAATGCAAGTTAATCTTCTTTCAGATTTTGTCTTATTCTAATCAGAATATTTTAGGTTATGAAAGCAAGTAACAAGTGCTGAGAAATATGCAAGGAATGGTTGATCAGATTAGAAAGATATTATAGGTACTCTGGAAATCAGTTTGGACGAGAGAGAGAGAGAGAGAGAGAGAGAGAGAGAACAATAACATCATCAACAAACTAAAATAAATTATTTAAGAAAAATTATAAGAGAGAGAGAGAGAGAGAACAATAACATCATCAACAAACTAAAATAAATCAACTATATGATTCTGCTATGATCTTCCTCAGCATAGGCACAATGGACTCAATATTATAGTCCACAGATTTTTGATCTATTGTATTTGTTGATAGTCTATTCATAAAACCTAGGAGATAAAGACAGATCAAATGTCCTCGAACTGATGAAAGATGATGAAAATGTGATACATGTAAGCTATGAATTATTACTAAGCAATAAAACTGGGGAGGTCATGACAAAACTAAAATACAAGTTATTCTCCAAGTGTGAGAATCTATACTTGAAAATGTTGCATGTTCTTTTCTTATATAATATTAATGCAAGCTACAGAATAGATTAAGGAATATATAAAAGAATTATTTTTATTATATTTATTTTCATTATTTACCTTTCAAATGTTATCCCCTTACCCAGTTTCCCTTCTGAAAATCCCCTATCCCCTCCCCCTCCCCATGCTCACCAACCCACTCACCCTCCTTTTTGGCCTTGGCATTCCCCTATAATGGGGCATATAATCTTCACAGGACCAAGGGCCTCTCCTCCCATTGATGACCAATTAGGCCATTCTCTGCCTCATATACAATTAGAGCCATGAGTCTCACCATGTGTTTTCTTTTGTGGATGCCAACAAGAGTTTGCTGACAGGAGCCTGATAAATCTGTCTCCTGAGAGGCTCTGCTAGTGCCTGACAAATACAGAAGTGGAGGCACAGGGTCCCCAATGAAGGAGCTAGAGAAAGTACCCAAGTTGCTGAAAGGGTTTGTAGTCCCATAGGAGCAAAAATAATATGAACTAATCAGTACCCCCAGAGCTCCCTGGAACTAAACCACCAATAAAAGCATTCTTTTGTATTTTCTGTTTTCATTTAACACATTAAGACCTCCAAGTTCTGAAACATTAACCTATTATACATTTAGAAGCAATGTAAGCAATGGGGTCTTTTTAATCATATTCTAAAGTTTTACTATTGTCGAATCTATTTGGCCATTGCCTTTGTTTTATCCATGGACATACAGAGAATCATATAATTAAAACATCATAACTCAAAATAAAATGTTATTGAATGTTTTCATACAACATATTAATATCATGCTCTTCCTTTTCTCTAAGTCTTTCCAGGTCCATCCACTCACCAGACTCCATACCATTTCCCTTTCTCTTTAAAAACCAACCAACCAAAAAAAAAAAAAAAAAAACCTGAACAAAATAAGATAAATAAAACACGAACACATACCCCATAAAATACAAATCATCAGAGTAAAAAAAAAAACAACTAAATTTCTTATATGATACTTATTCAATGTCATTAAAATTATAAAAGTTAAAGTCTCTGAGATTTTAGTCTATGATTTACATATAATTTCTTTCCCTTTGAATATAGAGAAATGTTTAAATAATGGGTCAATCTAAAGGGGTAGAGTAGACATCAGAAATCCTAGATACAAGGCCAGATATGGCAGTTTTAATACCAGCAGTCAGAATGTGGCTGTTGTAAGTTCTTGACTAGATTGGGCTATCCAGTGACATTCTGTCTAAAACAAACAATGGAGCAGCAACAACAAGAAGAAAAGCTATAAAGTGCAGATGAGCATTTCAGACTTAATATCCACTCAACAGGTAATCAAATAGTTATTTACTGGATAAGTTTATTAATACTGGTTTATAATGTTTAAAATAACATTTTACTGATTATTTGTGAATTTCATATGATGGGGTCATGTATACATATGATTTCAGCTTATCATCCCATAATTATTAAAGGATGGCAAAATTAGTCACAATATAAACTCTATATTACAGTTCCATTTAACAAATTTAAGGAAAAGTGAGCCATAAAGCAATACAAATAAAAATTATGAACAAAATATGAGCATACAAAGATTAACTTCAACTGAGTGAAAGACCTTCTTCATATCCTAGGTCCCATAATTTTCAAATAAAAAGAAATTGGGGGGCTGGTGAGATGGCTCAGTGGGTAAGAGCACCTGACTGCCCTTCCAAAGGTCTGGAGTTCAAATCCCAGCAACCACATGGTGGCTCACAACCATCCATAACAAGATCTGACGTCCTCTTCTGGAGTGTCTGAAGACAGCTACAGTATACATACATATAATAAATAAATCTTAAAAAAAAAAAAAAGAAAGAAATTGGAGTCAAGTTTTCTACATTGACAGATATATACTTTCCTTATGCAAAAGAATTAAGTTTATAAAAAGGCAGAGAGTTCTAGTAGAAGTATGTCAGGAAGACATTTGTGGAAAGAGATTTCCAACTAGCACATCATTCTGACTGACTTTCATTTGTTAAAATGTAAATTGGATGGGAAAGTGTTTGGTTTCTTGTAATATTGTAAAACAGTTTCTTCAGCATCTTTCACACTATTTTTTGAGACTATGCCTTTTGCTTTTCTGCTGTTTATTTTATTTACTAAACTCTTTCCACACCATTGCTTATACAGTTCTGAAAGAAGTCAATTTCATACACTAAGGTGATGTTTTCCTTGGTTATATAAACCAAATAAACATAATGCACTTTAGAATGGACTTTGTTAGAAAAGAAAATAGATACACAGAATGAAAATTACTATCTCTAAAGTAAATGCTCAGTTATTGGTAAAAACATGTATTTTTGATGCTACAACAATAATAAGCAAACAATCCCATACGTATAATAAAACTATATTTTCTGAAATGCAATTTTTGTTTTTTTTTCCTAACTACAGGCTTGCACTTGAATTAATTAGTCAATCTGATTATGATCAAGATATGGAAAGACATTGTTTTAAATGTTCCAAACCCATTTATTGAAAAATCCTGTTCTTTTGTTCCTCATGAACCTTTGAATAATTGATGACAATGTTATGCTGATACAATGTGGGTTTGTTTTCAGATTTTTAGTTTTGTCTCATTGTCTTGTTATATTTCACAGTATTAATTACTGTAACTAACAATGCATTTTGAAATCATACTGTTGTTCAACTTTTTGGTTTACCAAAGTGACTTTAAGCATTCTGTAACACATATGTTTTCAGATGGGTTGTAGAATCAGCTAGTTGAATGCTAAGAAGAAACGTACCCCGAAGCCTGCTTATTCTTACTGAATGAAATGGGGAAGCAGTCTTTATGATGTGGAAGCTATTAACTAATAGATGTGGTATATTTATTGGCTTATTTAAATCTTTTAATTCTTACAATATAAAATTGCAATCTTATTACTGTCTGATAATCACTGTATTATATTTTCATATAAAAAGATATTTTTTCAATCTGATAGAGTCGGGCCCACGTGGAATTGCAAAGTACTATTACGTATTTTAACATTTTATAAATTCTATGGGAGTTTTTAGATAATGTACAATAACAGCCTTAAACTTTTCCCATTCCAGTGTGTTTTGCTTTTTGTTTTGTTTTGTTTTGTTTTGTTTTTAACATTATTTGTACAAAAGCTTCACTATAAATTTAAGTAGAACTGGTAAGAATGCCAACTTCTTCTTTTCCTCATCCCCCTGTGTGAGATAGTGTTCCATCTCATTTTTTCTTCTTTTTTTGTGTGTGTATGAAGTGCACATGTGTGCATGTTTGAGGACACATGCACAGCTGAATGTGTGTATATGTATGTCTGTATGTGTGTGTGAGAGAGGGGGAGCAGGGAGAGAAAGAGACAGATTTGTGTATAGACTCAAGGTTGGTGTGAATAATCACATACTCAAGATTGTGCTTAATAATCATTCTCTATTCCTATTCCACTTTATTTATTGAAGTCAGTAAGGTTTCCTGGTCAAACGTAGAGTTTAAAGACTTGACTAGTATTAGTAGCTAGCTTGCTTTGTAGCTCATTTATCTCTGCTTGCTAGAATTCGAATGGGTAGGCTGCCATGCCCAAATGATATTTATATGAGTTTATCTGGATCTTGCCCTCATACTTGTTCGAATGAACATTCAAACACCAAGAAATTTCCCCAACTCCTGCATGACATTTTTTTATTACTAGGAGTGTATATATTTTATATTCAATCTCCATTAAGTTTTCTACTCACTGTGATCCTTCTATCAATTTTTTTTACTAGTTCAATTATTCAAAGAATTTGTTCCTTTGTCTTCCCTAAAAACAGAACAATCTGCTTTTTGTTAAATCCCTTCTCAAATCCATCCCTTTGATCAATTCATTTTTCTTTTATCATTTGTTAACGTGGATATTTATATTGATTTTTAGACATTAAAGCAATATTGCATCTCTGTGATTAATTCCACTCAAGTGTAATATTTATCATATTAGAGATTAACTTAAAATCTTTTTAGATTATTTTTTAAATCTATGCTCATAAGGGACATTGGTTTGTAGTGAAATAATGTAGTAGTTTACTTTATCAGAGAAATGCTAGTTTTACAAAGTCAATAGTGAGATATCTCCTTCTTTAATTGTCTGAAAATGTGTGTGCTAAAGTTTATGTATTTCTATAGAACCCTTTGATAGAATTCAGCAGCAGTGTTATCTGGGTAAAGAGTTCCTGCCTGAAAAATATTTCCCAAGGTTCACATATTTCTTTACTAGATGCAAGACTAAAATGTTGATTTCCTATGTGGTCTGACACTTTCTTTTAAAGGAACTGTCCATTTAATTAAGTTTCCTATGGTGTCATATAACACTGTGCTATCCATACAAATCCTATACATCTTTAATATAATTAAAAAATCCATCACCATATCTCCTTTACTTTTCTCAGTATTGGTAATGTTTATTATCTGTCTGTTTTTCACACGTTCCAAAAGAAATTTAAATATTTTACTGATTTTCTTAAGGACACAGGGTTTTATGTTCACCATGTTTCTTTAAAATTTTTCTTCTTTTATAATTAATTCATCTTTACTTTCATCCTCATTATTTCTTTTGGTGTGGGGAATTTGGGAGACAGTTTATATATGTGTTGGATATTCAGGTATTGAAGGGCTTTTTACAGCATTCTCTCATGGTCATATTTTAAGGATGAGGTTATTATTAAATGATACTCAAGAATGATGTGGTTTGCTTAAATCTACAAACTTTATTACCATATTTCAAGAGATGCGTTCTATGATACAATTCATATGGGAAATAGTGAACTAAAAACCTGTATCCATAATTCATTTTATCCTTCTTTCCAGCATAAAAATTATTGCTCTGTCTCTTCCATTCTAGAAACTGACAAACTAAAACTTTGCAGATTTGATAACTTATTCCAACTTATTCCCATTGAGGGTAGAATAGATGGGGTATGGACACAGGCTGATTAAAAAAACTTCTAAGCATTATTCTATTGTGACTTGGAGGGAGGCCTTTCCAGTTTTTGTTCCTTAAAAAAATCAAGTCAACTGACTGATTCAATTTATGGCAGCCTATGTTCTTCATCACATGAACAAAATGATATAGACTTTTAGAATTACTGTTCTTTGTGTCATGATGACCACTCCATGTCTTGATGTAAGGAATTTTACTAGCAATGTATATTGGGTGATACGCTTATAAGATTACCATTTAAAGACAAATGGCATTATTAGAGTATTTTCAAATTAATTTTCATTTTATCATTTTCCTCTCTCAAATGTTCTTCCATAAAATATCCAAATCCATAAACTCTGTAAAATCCCCATCCCTTAATACCACCTAAGAACTTACAGCTAACTGGCCTCATCCCTTCTATAATTATTTTCTTAAACACTAATGACTAATGTATAAATATAATTTCTTGATCTTGGATATCATCAAATGCCTTTTTTAAAACGTAAGTACCACAAGCCCATCAAGTTTGTTTACCAGTATTATATATTTACAATTTTTTTAAACTCAATAAATGGTGGTTACATTAGTTCATTTATGTTCAGGTATTATTCTTAGGATTTGTGTTGTATCAGTAACATGCACAATCTAATGAGGAAAAATATTTGAAACTATTTTTTTGCAGAGGCATTAGGATTTTCATGTAGCTATTTTTGCTGCTACAGAATAGATATGTTCTACCACAGAAGGGAACAATCAAAGAAAGGTAATATCACAGATGAAGCAACAGTGTCAGTAATCTGGAAGGAGAGTGTATGCGCGTGGTAGTTTCATATCTCTTCACTACTAACAACTCTTCAGTCCACTACAGAACACGAGAATAGGCTGAGGATGAAATGGCAGGGCCCAGAACAATGACGAGGTGACTGGCAGCACTGAGAATAATCACAACTCTGGAGAATGACAGCTTGTATTTGCCAGTCACCTTCATTTTGCTTTCCTGACATTTGCACAGCCCTCTATTACAGGTGTAACTTTGACACATTCCTCAACTTCCTCATCGGGCCTTTCATAATTAGTTATGTGGTTATCAACAGCCATATCATGAAGTCTCCCTCTAATGTAAGTGATGTGATCAAAACAAAGGAAGGAACTGCGAGATAGTCTAGCTTGATATGTAAAAGAGATTCAAAAGAATTCAAGAGAATACTTTTAAAAGCACACAAACACACACACACACATATGTACAAGTACATTTTATATATAATATATTATACACACACACACACACATATATATATATATATATATATATATATATATATATATATATATAATGTACTTGTTATATGTTCTCTTCGCACATGCCGAGCACATGCACAGGGAGTCTCTTAGAGTAAAACCTTACAGATTTGATTATTTACTCTAAGAATAAAAGCAAACTGCCTTTATGTTTATCAATATTTTCCTTCTTGTTTTATTTCTTTACTTGTTTTGATTTAGGGTAGGGTAAATTTCTTATTTCCATTATTATTTGGTCTATGTTAACAGGAGTATATCTCTAAATGGCTTCAAAGATTCTGCAAAACATTACACAGACTTGATACCAGGAAGACAGTTCTAATCTTTTGTTGATAAGTTATACAAAGTATACACACATACATAAATAATAAAAACATATTTATGGTCATCAGTGTCATTTCAATTAGAGACATAAAGCTCTACTGCTTTAGAAAAATATTATAAAACACCCGAAAAACTAAATTCTACAGTAGAAAAAAAGTATTGTAATCCAATAATTTAATAACCATCCTTCAAAATTGAGGGAGGACAAGTTTTTCAATTTTTATTTCAATTTCATCTTCATATATATATGTACATCACAAGTGCCTGGTTCCTGAACAGGTCACGAAAGGATAACAGATCCCCAGAACTAACATTATAGATGACTATGCAGTACCATATTGGGAAGTAAACTAGGATACTCTTGTAGAATCTACAAGAACAGCATTTGCTTTTAAGCATTGAGTCATCTTTTGGGTCCCTCAAATATTAATAATTTCTTGCAAGGCATCACACATATTTTCTGTTACTGGAAAACAAACTTTTAACTTGAGATTCAAAACTAGTTTTCAAATACATAAATGTGTCCAGACTAACTGGTCTTATTTTAATTGATACTGTTTTAAGTGTTTTGTATTAAATTTTCTTAAAGAATAATTAGTCATTAAACTAATTCATTTAAAAATAATATGTGTGGTTGAATGTAACATACTTGAAACCTCTTTTTTAGTACTAAATTAAAGACACATTTGGGAGCCTATATTTCCAATTTGTCTATAAAATACTCACTAAGGTTAGTTCTGAATTTTCATTTATTTCCAAGTTCTTTTATTATGTGAATTTGTAGTTTTCAAAAACAATAACAAAAAATAAAACTTACAAATAATCATGTCTATGGTTGCAAAACCAGTCATGCCTCTAGCTCGATTATCAGAATTCCTTGACTACAGTCAATCTTAAAGTTCCTTAAGAAGAAACTCATGCAGCACTTGCAATTCAGGTCACATAAACACTTCCAACTATCAAATGAAAAACACAAGATTGATTTATGGGGAATCTTCAATTAGCAAATAAAGCTATTCCAATTCAAGAAGTGAATACCTTAATATATTGTGAGTAAAAATAAAAATGATTTGGAAATGTAAAATTCCAAATTTAACAGTAAAATTTGCATGCAATAGGACTCAATTAAAGATTTTAAAGAAACATATAAATCAAATATAAACATTAAATTGAATCACTTTGAAAAATTGACAGTAAATTATTGGGTGTGATATATGCATGCTACCATATACTATGTTCAGAGTTTAAAAATAAAGAAAAATACAATTACCCTAAAAGACATTTCAAGATTCTCTCCACCCCAGATATCCATTCCTGCATCGTAAGTTCCTATCTCTTCAAAGTAGTTTCTGTCAATAGAAAATAGGCCACCAGCCATAGTAGGGGTCCTAGTTGAAAACAAAACAAAAGAAAAGAATATGTTTTGAAAACCATGTGTGGAGTTTAATGATACTACAGCAAATACTTTTGGCGTCATAAATATTTGAAAATTCCTCAAAAAATCAAGCTGGAAACACAATGTCAAGGTGCAAAAGCATTTAAAATTTCCAAATTGCATTTATATTTCACACATTTTTGCAAAATTAGATTAAATTACTTTGTTTTATTATAGGTGATAAAATAGAAACATTGAAGAAACACCGCCCAGTTAAACCTGCAGCTTCTGCTTTCCCCAAGTCAAAGCAAGATAGGCTTTGGCTTTGGCTTTTACATGGTTCTTAAACAGATAACCTGGTCTCAAAAATACCAGATATGAACTTGGCCACAGTATTACAAATCACCTTAATGTGAATTCCAGGAATCTAAGAATATGCTTTTTTCTATAAAAAAAAATCTATCTCAATACACAAGTATAAACTGCTATGGCAATGTTTGTGGAAAACATCTAATGTTGATTACAAGTATTTTAAACAAAGGCAGTAAAGGAGTTTTACATCTACTTATTTATTTTCATTATATATATTTTAAAGATAACTATTCGTTTAAATCTAGACATACACACATATCTTACATACCATTCAGTGTTTTAAAAGGATTTTCACACAGAATCTAAAATTTTCCACCAACAAATAAATTTGTATTTGGCTTATATTCTTGAAATTTCTCTACAGAATTATGGCCAGGGAAACGGGTAGTTTATCTG
This sequence comes from Mus pahari, assembly GCF_900095145.1. NCBI lineage: Eukaryota > Metazoa > Chordata > Mammalia > Rodentia > Muridae > Mus > Mus pahari. Next base: position 41,325,480 of record NC_034592.1, on the reverse strand, counting down.
CATATCTTCACCATTTCCTTCTCTCCTACAAATCTAATCTCCCAGTCTCATCCTTACCTCTGCAGCAAAGCACCTGCCAATATATTTCCTCGTGCTCTGTACCTATCTGCAGTGGACCGTACAGAAAGATCTTCCCTTCCTTCCTACTATCCCCTACTCATGACTTTACTTAATCCCCAAATCCTGCAAGCCCACCCTGGGAACCAAAGGCCTCTGAAACCATGGAACCAGGCAACTTAACTGCAGATCTTTACCTCTCTCTCAACCCTTCCAGGTCTAATCCGAGAGCCTAATTGAATGAGCTTTGTGGCATATCACCTGCTTTGGTTTCTCTTCACCCTTTCCATCATTTGAAGACTAAACAGATCCTGGTGAAACACCCTGCTGTGGATACCACCCAGCTCATCTTCATTTCTCATAGGCTGCCAATACTTAGACATTTTAGAAGTAATAACCAATGGTCACATAACACAGGATCCCAGAAGCATTTTCTCCCATACAATATACCATATTCTCCTAAGGACCAGAATGGAAAAAACAAACAAACAAACAAACAAACAAAAAACAAAAAAACAAAAAAAAACAAAGAGAGAGAGAGAGAGATTGAGAGAGAGAGAGAGAGAGAGAGAGAGAGAGAGAGAGAGAAACCAAAAACCAAGAAACAAAATATCCACATAGAAAGCCAGGACCAGATATCAACACTTGGAAATACAGATCCCCTGAACCCAGATGGCTAGACTCCAGAATGAAAATACAGTCATAAGAATATGACTCCAGTAGAATCCAGCAATGCTATTGCAGTGGGTCCAGGAAGTCATATATAGTCCTTATAATAGCTTTTATGGATATGATAGAGAACCTTAAAGAAAAATGAATAAATCCCTTAAATAAACCTATGAAATACAAAGGAAAGAGTAAGAGGAAATGAATAAAATAGTTCAAGACTTGAAACTGGAAACATGATCAATTAATAACACCAAAATTGAGGGATATATGAAAATGAAAAGTTTACAAAGTTAAACATGAACCTCATAGGCAAGCCTCACTAACACAATACAAGAGATGAAAGAGAAAATCTCAGTATAGACACCGTAGAATATATGAATACCTAGGTCAAAAAAATGTAAAATCTAAAAGAATTCTACAAATAAAGCTAGGAAATTTGAGAGAATACGAAAAGACCAAATCTCAGAATAATAACAATAGAAGAAGAAAGATAAACCCAGATCAAAGGCACAGAATTATTTTCGACACTTCATAAAAAATAAATAAGTGAACAAGCAAAACAACAACAGCAACAATAAAACCATCCCTACATAAAGATAGAGAAGCCTATCAAGGTACAAGAAGCATTCAGAGCACCAAAATAGATGGGATGAGAACAGAAAATCTCATCTTCATAAAATAATGATAATTACAAACACACCAACATTCCTCAAATTATTCCATGAAATCAGAACAGAAGGAACATTTTGCAATTTGTTTTGGGAGGCCACAGTTACCCTGACACCTAAGCCCCAAATCACATAAAAAGCGATATAATTGTATCATTAAGGTACAAAAAGGTATAATTGTAGACCACGTTTTCTTATGATCATGGATGCAAAAAATTCAGAACAAAATATTAGAAAATAGAATTCAAAATATATAAAGAAGTTTATAGCACATTATCAAGGAGCCTTAAACCCAGAGATGGAGGGATGATTCAACATATATGAATCAAAAATGCAATCCATGATATAAACAAACTGAAAGATAAAAACCAGGTTATTATCTCAGATATAGAAAACAGGTTTTGACAAAACTCAACATCTCTACACCATACAGGTGCTGGAGAGATAAAGGATACAATGAATGTACCTCATTATACTAAAGATAACTTACGGCAAGTCCAAGGTCACCATCAACTTATATAGAGAGAAACTCAATACAATCCATTAAAATCAGGAAAAGGACAATATCACCCACTCTTCTCATACCTACTTAACATAGCACTTGAAGTTGTAGCTATAGCAATAGGGCAACTGAAGGAGATGAAGAGTATACAAATTGTAAGTGAAAAAGTCAAAGTATCTTCATTTGCAGATGTATACATAACTGCGAGAGTTTGAATATGCTTGACCTAGGGAGTGGAAGTTTAGGACGTGTGGCCTTGAAAGAATAGAAGTGGTCTAGTTGGAGGAAGTATGTTACTGTGGGGTTATGCTTTGAGACCTCCTAGCTGCCTGGAAGGCAGTATTCTCCTGCTTGCCTTCAGGTGCAGAACTCTCAACTCTTCCAGAGCCAAGTCTGCCTAGATGCTGCCAAGCTCCTGCCTTGATGATAATGTAATTAATGTCTTTGAACCTGTAAGCAAGCCCCAATTAAATGATGCCTTGGACATGGTGTCTCTATGCATCAATGAAACCTTAAGACAATAACAAACCTTAAAAATTCAAATAATCTTCTACTATTGATAAACGCTGTCAGCAAAGTAGATGGGTATGAAATCATTTCACAAAACTCATGAGTCCCATATACAATTGATAAGTGGACTGAGAAAGAAATTGAGGAAACACTTTTTACAAATGCCACAAATAATATAAAATATGAAGCAATAACTTTAATCAAGAAAGTGGAAGACTAGTATAATATAACTTTAAGATATTGAAGAAAGAAATTGAAGAAGATATCAGAAGACAAAATGACCTCTCTTGGTCATTGATCAGTATTATTAATATAACAATAATGACCACCCCACCAAAAGTAATCTATATATTAAATAAAATCCCCATCAAAATTACAACACAATTTATTACTATCTTAAAGGTCAATATTCATCCTAATAAAATGGGAGCACACACAGGGAAAAGCAATCTGGAATAATAAAAGAACTGTTTGAATTATCATCTTTCCCAAATTTGAAGTAGTAATGCAGATCTATAGTTATAAAACAGCATGGTATATGGCCCCAAAACTGAAAATTTAATCAACTGAATCAAATTGAAGTCCTAGAGATAAATACAAACACTTATGGACATGTGATTTTTGATAAAGATGCTAGAAATATAAACTACACAAAAGAATAGCATCTTCAACCGACAATGCTAGTCAAAATGGATGTCTGCATGTAGAAGTATCCAAATATATCCACCCTTTTCACCTTGAACAAACCCCACTCCAAATGGATCAAATACCTCAACAATAAACCAGTTACACCTAACTTGTTAGAATAGAAAGTGGAGAATGGCCTTGAACTTATTGCCACAGAAAAAGACTCAGAACAGAGCACTCTTATCAAAGGCACTATGATAAATGTGCTTTTGACAACTGATAAATGAGACCTCATGAAACTATAAAGCTTCTGCACAGGCAAGCACACCATTATTCAAACACAGTGGGAGGGTACATAATAAGAAAAATATTTTTCTTGCTGAAATGACACTGATATAGTTATCTCTGTGAGTCTATGCCAATGCCTGGCAAATATAGAAATGGATACCCACAGTCATCTATAGGATAGAACACAGAGACTCCAATGGAGGAGCTAGAGAAATTACCCAAGGAACTGAAGGGGTCTGCAACCCTATAGGTGAAATAACAATATGAACTAATCAGTATCCCCAGAGCTCA
>NC_034592.1:41314453-41320778 GCF_900095145.1 Mus pahari | reverse complement strand
AAATAAAAAAGAAATGCAAATGAAGAAAATAACTAATAAAATAAGTTAAAAAGAAGACATAAGAATCTTGATATTGAAACAAATATCCTCATAGAATTAAAAAAAAAGAAAAATATTTTTGTCAACTATATGTCTGATAGAGTGATAATATTCAAAATATATAAAGAACAATAGCAACTATATATTTAGAAAATTGATATCCTAACTGAAAAATAGGCTACAGAGCTAAACAGATTTCTCAAAAGAAGAAACAAAGAGTGAGAAACTGTGGGGAATTGGGCTATGCACAGACAGGCTGGTCTCCAGTTGAGCTGAGGTCTGAACCCCAGGAAGGGTGATAATTCACCTACATGACATGGTAGGCATTCCCTCATGCTGCTGGAACTATGGCTCCTGCCTAAGTTACCACCCCCCACAGCCCCCACAAGAGAAGCTTGGCCAGTAGTCAGGTAGACAATGTCAGACACTTCTGACCTTCAGGCTAAATTCCTCCCCAGTTACCTAGTAACAGTCAACACCATAAAAAGGGCTGTTCAGCCCCTGCTTGCTCTCTTACTTGTCTCTCTTACTTCTTACTCTCTTACTTCTTACCTCTCACTCTCACCCTCTCTCTCCTCTCTCTTTGTCTTCTCCTCTTACTCTCTTTCTCTCTAGCCTTCTCTCTCTCTCTCTCTCTCTCTCTCTCTCTCTCTCTCTCTTTCTCCCTGCTTTCCTATAATAAAGCTCTAAAACCATAGAACGTCTCTGCTCATCAAGATCCACTGCACTCACTTTTGCTGGTCTTGGGAACCTCTCTTCCCTCATCCCTCTCTCCCATAACCCCTGGGGCTTTAACAAAGTAGCCCAGGGCTCCCAGATAGGACTTCCCCTTGCCACCTCCCGAAGAGTGGTTCAGAGGTTTAGATGCCCACCTGGAGATGAGTGGAAGGTAGAAAGCAGCCCTTCCACACCTGACTGACCAGAGATTAAGTGGAACTCTGGTGGGGTGTGGGTCTCTCCTCCCCCACTTCCCCGCCCCCTCCCCCTTTTAGTCCCCAACAAGAAACAGTTGAAGAAATATTCCACATCCTTAGCTATCAGGAAATTGCAAATCAGAACTATTTCAGAATATTATCTTGCACCTTCAGAATGGCTTAGATCAATAAAGCAAGTAATAGTTCAATCCAGTGAGGATATGGCATAAATGGAAGGCTCATCTATTGCCAATGGGAGTGCAAACTTATATAGCACTATGGAAATCAGTGTGGTGGTTTCTCAGGAAAATGGAAATGGATCTACCCCATGAACCAGGTATACCACTCTTAATCAGGTACCTCAAGGAAGCTTAATTATACAACACCTTTTCACTTCTGAAAAGCCCACTCCAGGAGAAAGAAGTCACATCTTACATTGCTTGGGTGACCAAGTCCTGAAACTAGATAGCCCAGGGAGCTAGGGCAAAGCTAAATATGACTCTTCCTTAAAAAAACAAACAAACAAAACTGCCACAATAAAAAAATAACTCCTAATACAATCTGCTTTCCATTGTGCCTTGCTCAGCTACCATAAGAGACGCTTCCTCTTGTAGCAAATGGGAAAACATACAGAGACCCATAGTCAGACATGATACAGAGAGTTAGGGATGCTGGAACTCTCAGCCTAAAATGGTAAGTTTCCTTCAAATCCTTCCTCTCAGGGATCAGAGAGCTCTGGGGAAGAAGAGATAAAAGGTAAAAGAGTCAGAGGAGGTTGGGTACAAAAACCGCAAAGCCCTCGGAATCAACAGGATCAAAGCACACAGGAATGTAGAGAGAGTGAGGCCACAGGCAGGGTCCTAGAGATGAAAGGAGAAATGGACCTGTGCCTCCATCCCTAATTTCAAAACAGTTTCTAGTTTATAACCAAATCCAAGCGAAAACATAATTAGGTCCAGCGGCGTCTCACTGGGGAGGATTATGCCCACCCATAGAAAAGTGAACTCCATTGCATCTCTGGAGGTGCTTTGTCTAACCATGTCATGTCAGGACTTCACCTTTTTAAAAATGTCATTATTTTTATATATATTTCATTTTAATTATATATTTTTTTCTTCTTCCTTTTTACCCTGCAACTCTTCTGTGTATATATTATGACTTCAAGTTAAGTGTCTAATGGGATTCATGAGTGTTTGAGCAAGTGGGTTTCTGTTTATTTTGCCTTCACCTGGGCTCCTTTCCAACCATCGTTTGTCTTATCTAATTCTGATGTTTTGTTTTTTGTTTGATCTTATAATATTTTACTTTATTTTATTATAAATAACGAACCAACAGATTCTAAAAGTTTAGTTAAAGTTGATTTGCTAATTAAGACAGCAGTTTGTGCATAAACTTTCTCTTTCCTTTAGGGACCAGGAAACGTATAGGCAAAGACAAGTTCTGTGTATTCCAAGGTTGAACAAAAGTGGCAATGAAAGGTAAATGTTACCAGAGAATAGTGGCTCCAGCCTCCACTGTATACTACCAGAATCAATTCCTTCTTTTAATATTTAGTTAATTTGAGGCCAGGTCTCAGTTTGTCACTCAGACATGCCTAGGACTCATAATCCTCAGTGCAGACATGGGCCATTGCACTTTGTTATGTGCAACCTTTCAAAAATAATTCTCATGCTTGATAGATGAGGTCACATTGACATGGGCTGGGTCCCAAGTGGTAATGAGGAGAGTTTTCTGCTCATTTTGATGCTCTGCTAATTAAGAGAAGTAGTGAAATAGTAATATAGATTTGTAATGTACCTGCTTATTTTATGAAATTTTAAGAATAAATCAACAAAACTCAGTGATTTATAGAAATTATATACACCTCTGCTAAAAATTACACTAATGTTTTCAAATGAAATAATGTGCTTCGTTGTAAAACTGCCTAATAATATTGTAGGTGGACACCAACCATCTGCAAAACTATTTCTCCAGTATTCTCAGAGTTTTATGCTCAGATAATGAACTGTCAGTCAGCTGAAGTAGTTTCACCTTGGTGGTCTCAGAGCTGTTCTCTTTCATCTACTCTTGCTCGGTTCCTATCATATGAAGTATCACTGACCTACTGAGTTGTAATGTAGAACTCCAACAAAGTTAAACAGATGGTAATGATGAAGTGGACATCACTTTACCTGACTTGGCCTTGGGAACTATATAATAATATCTACACAGATATTATAGTGCTGCAGAGTGTATTTCATACAATTAGTGACAAAATTGCCGCAATTTCCCTATCATAATGCAGCCAAATGCTTGAGACTATTAAGGGATACATAGTTAGCGATCAATTTTGAGATCATCTGCTTAGCTTCTTTTTGACATAGTACTAATACATTTTAAGCATGTGCATTAAATTTTGTCTTAGAGCTGGCTATCGTCCCTACGAGTTGTGAGAAATACAGAATAAAAATAAACTATATGAAATTATAAGGACAAATCAAGTAATTTTCACTTGTAGAAAACAAAAAAAGAATAACAATTCCTAAAAATAATCTGGTATTTTCTGAAGATGGAAGCTTTGTGATGCATTGAATTTATACTTGGATTACGTATTAATTTGTTATATACATAGAACACTATAATATTTTAAAATAACTATAAACATTGCCCAGGTTTTTCAGCATGCTCATCCTGTTAACTATTTTATCATATAGCAAATGAGCTATGCATTCAAGTATATGCACTTTCAACGCTTCAGTGCTCAGTGCCTAGGAAATGAAAAGGCTGGGCTATGACTGAATTATCTGAAATTATTATTTTGCAAGGTGTGTATGAAACCACCAACCCAAACCACCAATGTAGACTGTGTAATAATGATCCCAGTGACTGTAAGCACTCCAACTTTTATGGATAGGTGAAGATGAATTAAGATCTCAGAGGCAAAATACTCAGTACAGTACCCAACACTCAATAAACCATTAAAAAGGTTAATAGCCAATATATCCCTGCTCACATGGTTATTTGATAACTATCATCCTATGTTAGTAGATAAGTTTCCTGATTTAATCCATAATCTCATAATCTAACCTCTTCTCAAGAAAATTGTTCCTCCATCCTCTTATGCCCTCTCTAAAGTTCTGGCATAGGTGAGAAGTATTAGTCATGTGCCCTTGTTTTGAATAAATCAATTCTTTCTTTAATGCTATATGCCTGAGTAAATTTGTAATTTACTTCTTACAGTTTTGATACAGAGACCCAGAGAAATCTTGAAAGAATAGTGAGATAAGCTAACTGGTTATTAAAGTCCAAACTGTAGATTTTGGACTTGATACACAAACCATTCTTTTTCTGTGTTCTTACTCATCCATTTTTCTTATTTACAAATATTTTTTTTTAAATTTTGACTCTTCTTAATTATCTAGAAGATAATGCAATGCACACAATACAAAGTCCTGAATCATTAAATGCAAACTACCCCGTACTCTTTCTGAACATTTTTAGTGGTTCATCCCATACTCATCTAGTCTTTCTTATTTCACAAGAAAATAAATCTTACTTCCTCTTATGCATTAAAAATCATGCCATATTCTCAGGTGTTCTGACTACAGTTAGCCCCTTATTCATTTCTTGTTGCATTTATGTTTCATAAATGCCTTGGATTTCTAGATTTGTTTTTTTCCTTGAGCTTACGTACCTCTCAATTAAAGTCTACACTGACCAAAAAAAAAAAAAAAAAAAAAAAAAAATCCTCACTCCATCTCAGGACTCTTTCATATGAGGGACTGACATTTTCTATGGCCTTACTGGAGATCATATGTAAAGGATGCTTTCTGCATACTCCCTGGATTCTCTTTTACCTCCTAAGTGAAGCTGAATCTGTCTGCCACCTATGGAGTGAGTGATTTCTCATGATTCCCCATTGATTCCGAGCTCAGGCTGCCTTTCTTTAACTGAAAGCATTTAGAACAATTCATCAGCCTATCTGCTTTCTATTGGTGACTCTGTTGCATTTTCTCCCATTTTGATGATTCTTACTGATAGACGTCCTACTTCCTTATCTTGCTGTGGTTTGATTGAAGACATGACTTAAATTAGCAAATGTCCCTTATGTAAAACACAGCATTACAAACTCTGCCTGTGTATTCTCTTAGTAACTATCAAGCCTTATGTGATCTGTGGACTTCCTAGGGTATCCCTGGGTGCCAATCTCATTCTGTGTTCTTTAGTTCTACAAGGTCGTTCACTCATCATGTGCTTTCAGCTGGGACACTGACTGTGGATCTGTGTTTTCTCACTTCTTGCCTTGCACTGACTGCATCTTTCTAATTACTCACTCTGTGTTTCTTTCAAAGGACATCTCTAGACTTATGTAATATAAAAACAAGTTTTAGATTTTTTTAAGTCTTAATCTGTTCTAATAATATATCTCAATCCCTTATCTAGCCTTACTAAGAGGGGAGGTGCCTAGCCTTACTGCAACTTGCTATGCTGTGTTCAGTTGATATCCATGGGGGCATGCAAGACAGAAGGAGAAGGAGTGGATGGAGAATGGGGTAGTAGTTGGGGAAGGTTCTGAGAGGAGAAGAGAGAGGGGAGAATATGGTTGGGATATAATATATGAGAGAAAAACAAATAAATTAAAAAAAATATGTCTCAGTTATTACAAAGTAATGCAACAGCAAATGTTAATGGAGTATTTTTAGCATATTTTCAGTATATAATTAATTTTATATGATGGCTTCATTTGATTTAGTGCTTTACACAATCAGAACTTAGATGAAAATTAAATGCTTTTTCTCTTTCTTTGTTCTCATTGTACAATGTGTCCAGAAGTAAGGAAGTGAACAAAGACACAGAGTCTTTCACTTGAGGTGACTACTGTTAAATGTTGAACGTAACTTAAAAGTGCTATACTCTAAATAAGCTCTGTGGGATATTGTATAGCACAGTGATCATCGGGCATGGGTATGGGTAAAGTGCATTTGTCTCAGGAGAAGGTGTTGCTATTTTCTCTATTTGTTTCTTATTAATTATTCTAGTTATTTACATCCTAAATGTTGACCCTCTCCAAGTCTCTCCTCGAAGACTTCTTCCCCCATCTCCCTCCCCCTATATCTTCCCAGATTTAGAAGAATTTACACTGAATTATATACTTGGCAAGGTAATTCCTAGATGGTGGAAAACACAATTCCAGTGCTGCTTTAGAGGCCAAAAACACAGTTCTACTTATTGAGAGCAAAACTCTCTTTTTTGTTGGTTAAGAAATCATTTCCTAACAAGTTTGGAATGAGAATATTGTCTTGTGCTTAAAGATCTCACGTCCAACCCAGAAAATCCTGTCATTTTTTTCTTTCTTTCTTTCTTTCTTTCTTTCTTTCTTTCTTTCTTTCTTT
>NC_034592.1:41304686-41314368 GCF_900095145.1 Mus pahari | reverse complement strand
CCTTCCTTCCTTCCTTCCTTCCTTCCTTTCTTTCTTTCTTTCTTTCTTTCTTTCTTTCTTTCTTTCTTTCTTTCTTTCTTTCTTTCTTTCTTTCTAATATTCACACCTGATATCCTAATCTCCAAAAAGATGTTTAATATTTTTGCTTAATATTTGGTTCAATGGGGTTTTTATTATTGTTGCTATACTTTAATTTTTATACTAAAGACTAGTTGAATTTAAAAAAAAAACTAAGTGAAACCAGCTGCATTGAAATGCTTTGATTAATGTGAGAACATTACTCAGTGAAAAAATATCATACAATTTAACGAATCTCACTGAAAATATTGTGTTCTTCCCTGTTTATTTTCATATCAACAGATTTTAATAAAAATCTTATGAATGTCCTGTAACCAGAGGAAGATAATAAAATGCAAATATATTATTTCCATAAAGAATATAGCTTCAAAGGTTCGATTTAAGATAGAAGGCTTACACTCTTTCCAAATCACATATATTAGACTTGAAGCTATGGGTGCAAGGACAGGAACAGCTCAACAATCCCTCTTCAACTTTTTCTTTTAAACATTTATTCTGCTTAAATTCGCTGACATTCTTTGTGCTTTTGTTTTGATGCTTTGTTAAGAATTAAATATAAGAATCACTTCTTTGTAGATGATTTTACAGAATAAAATATGTACTCTTAATTTTTTATACTACAGATACTAGGAACCGAGATCATCAATGACTTGAGGGGCCAGAATCTCAAAACTTGTAACAAGACAAGAGTAGCTTTGAACAAGTTGTGGTAAAAGCAAAGAGTAACAGAAAGAATGGAGGTGTAATTCAGGGGCAGGTCACTTGCCTACAAAGTATAAGACTCATGTTCTATTCCTAGTACTTGGAGAAAAGAACAGTTAAATGTGAATAAAAATTCAGATAAAAATTTTATTTCTTTTGGTTTAGGTCTTGTTCAGTATGCACACAGCCCTGGGTTCCATCTCTGCATTAAAAATCAGATGCAATAGCATATGCCACGTATAACCCTGGCACTGCGTAGGTGGAGGCAGGATGTTCATAAAAAATTAAAAGCCATATTCAGCTCCGTAACAAATGACTCATCAATCTAAGATAAAAGAGACCTAATTTCAAAAACAAAATGAAACAGAAAACAAACAACATTGACAAAATGCATCTTCAACCAGTTTTTGATATTTAGAGTAGAATATGAGCTGGGAAGACAGCAGCATCTAATCAACGTTTTTATGCAAAATAAAACAACATCAAGTTTAGTGACATAAAATACAAATGAATAGTATGGCAAAATTTGAACTGTGATTAAATACAGCTGGAGAGAGGCTTTAGAAGGAAATATGATGCAGACTGTGTCTTATCCTTTCCTACGTGTTGATACATTTGTCTCATTGATTATACAATGCTTACATGCTCCATTATCAGGAATAAAATTAAAACTCAACTTCTGACTCCTGTTAAAGATATTTCTCATTTAATACTTTGTGCCACTTTTAATTCCTTACACAATTTAAGCAAGGCAGGAAGAGTAATTTTCAGTTTTATTGATAAGAAAAGAACCACATTTCTTCCCAACACAAGCTTCTACATTGCTTCTCTGACAGCACACTAAAATAGTGTAGATAGACCACTTGAGAAACTTCTTATCTTTTCAAATGAGGGTGTAGCATTTGTAATCAAATGTATTACTAATCACATTATCAAGTTTGTTTGATACTCTTTAGACATACCTAACTGCAATTAAATAAAGAGTAATTGTATATCAGTTAAGTGTTAATAATGATGAATATAAAAGTAAGTAAAATATGTCCTGAATAAAGCTGATAATGGAATCTAGGTATGTGATTAATTATAATAGCAAGAATTAAATGAATACCTAAAGCTCTCACTATCAGAATACCCCAAACAGTTACTGGATGGAAGACTGAAAGAAATTATATTAAGAATATTAATAGCTACTAAATGGGATACAAGATGTGTAGAGTGAAACGTTAGATGAATGAGAAATAACCAATAGGTCTCTTATAAAGAAATGTATTTTAGTCAGTGAGAATTTAAAAGTTGGAAACAAGTATCTTTGTAACTATTTACTGAGGGTTACATGCAGAGCATAATTTAAATACTGATGTGTTATGTAACGCTTAACCCAGCCCCCCCCTTTTTTTTCAGAAATAGACACTGCTGTAGGATTAACATAGTTATATCCTGTACAACTACAATCGATCTGCATATTCTGACTCTTGATTTATCTAGAATTTTAAGTCCAAATTAAACAATAAATAACACTACAGAAGAAGTTGCTGTGAGTTTTGTATGTTCAGGATCCAACACTGTGACCATAAAGTCACATACATATTACATACAGGTCCCTTTCCATGCAGCATCATATTTATCCCAACATCTAAATCAAATCAAATCAAAAATTTTCTGCGAGAAACAAAGTGCATGTATTATTAAATATATTAATATATGTATTATTATATGTAGTATATGTATTATTATATGTACATACATTATTCCAGTGATTGTTAGTTTTAATTGTCAACATGATACGGTCTAGGATCACTGGGAGGGAGACTCAATGAGATTTTGTGAAGATCAGGCTTTCCTGTGAGCATGTAGAGGTCGAATTATCATAACTGGACTTATTGAGGTTGGAAGACTCAGCCTCTAGATGTTCAGCACCATTCTTAAGTTCAGGACTCTAAAGAGAAGATAAACCTAATAGAGAACATGCCTGCATTACCTTCTCTCTACTCTTGACTGTATATATGATGTGAATAGATGCTTCACTTTCTTATCCCGCGACTGTGACCATGTATGTGCTCTAAAGAACTGTAAACCTGGAATTGTGAGACAATATAAAAGCTCTCTATTCTAAGTTGTTTTTTATCAAGGTATTTTATCACAAAACCAAAAAAAAAAAAAAAATAACAAATTTAAAAAAAAAACCCCCCCCAAAAAAAAAAAAAAAAAAAAAAAAATTGAAGTAAGGTAGCTCCAGATTGCCAGGGATATTTTTAGTGGGCAACCTTGCTTTTGGTTGAATATTTCACTGGGTAATAGATACTTATATTCATGCAGACTAATGTGTTCATTGTCTTTCAACTTAAATCATTTCCTAGGAAGTAGACTCAGAAAATTAAATGACCATAAGCATAGTTAATTATGGTTTGAACCAGAGGTGCTAAAATAAATTTTAATTCTTTAAGCACAATAACAAAGGAAAATGAGTACTGACTCTTAAGATTAGAGTCAGAGAGCCAATCATAGAAGTTACAAGGAAAGCGCTATGCTCTCATGTCCATGATGTATAGGTGATTCTAATCAGATCCCTTGAGTGCAGACAAGAAGAACAGTTGCAGCACTTTAACAAGAGTTTACAATAGTCACAAAAGCCAAAGTTTATTTCAAATATCTCATTTCCATGTTAGTGGTTTTCTACAAATATGAAACGCTAAAACTAAGTATGTAAAGAACATGTTTGCCACCTAGGTTGCTACATCTTGCTCTCAAGCTTAAAATGTTGGTTACTGTCTTGTGCAGTTGAGATGCTATATGCTGTCAAGAACATTTACTAATTAAAGAAAACTAAGCAGGGGGAGGGGGAGGGGGTAAGGAGTTTCCCAGGAGGTAAAAACAGGAAAGGGGAAAACATTTGAAATGTAAATAAAATGTCCAAAAATTTACATATGAATATAAAAAAGAAAACTAAGTAGGCTCAAAACTACTTTTTGAAAAGTCCCTTCCTTGTACAAATGAAAATACTAGAGCCAAGAGATGCATATTATAGTGTAGTATAGTCAAAACTATACCATGGTATAGTATAGCATCACCACTATACATTTTACTTTTAACATGGCTGAGTTTAGGCCACTAGTTAAAGTTGGTGAACTATGATTGCAGTTGCATGCTCGTACATCTACTCGATGACTAGCCAACTACAGTGACTACATAGTCTGTCATGAGGAACATTTTAAATTAAGCATTCTCCTAAATACAACTAAAACCTCAACTTCGTTTTGATCCCTTTAGCTATTCAGAGGTCTGTTAATCAAGTGGGGAAAAAAAAAATCTGTCTTCAACACTCAGAATGATTTATCTGTCTGCATGAAGGTGAGAGAAATGATCACATCTTGGAGTAATGAATTAGAAATACAAAGTTCACACTGTAGCACTGTTGATGAAAATTACCTGCCTGCTGTTACAACAGTGCTCATGAATTAATTAACCTTTTGCTATAGGAATCTTTAAACTTCAGCAGACACTGAGGTTTCTCCATATTTTAGAAAACAAAATAATGTTCGGGCAGTAAAGAAAAGAAAGAGCTTTTATTGGTTCTCATACTTTTTTTGTCAAAACCACACAACATGCTGGTGTTCTTGTTGTATTATTGTGAGCAAGAGATGAGCATAGTGGCTGCTTCCTGTGCCATTTATTTTCCTTTATGAATGAGATCAGGTAAGTCTTACTAGAGCCTTGGCTACCTGAATTTTACCTTTCCAACTGAAGATAACAAGCTTAAGTACAGTGTGCCTTTGCTACTACTGTATTTCAGTAAGTATTCTTAAACATATTTATACATACTTTACTTTTTATTGAATATGTACTTATTTAATGTATTGCACTATAACAATATTTAAGTGTGTGTGTGTGTGTGTGTGTGTGTGAAGTGCTTTGATAATTTTCAATTGGGATAAAAACTTTAAAATGTCAAATAAAACTAGAATATAGGACAAGCCTATTGTTAATTAATCTGGGAGTTACTATGTATCCTCAGCATGTTAATGTAAGGGACAACCTGAATGGTTAAATGTAAAGTATTTAAAAATTGTTAGATTCTATATTCTCAACATTGACGAAACTTATGCAATGTTCATCATGCTGAGTTAGTACTTAGAATACATTCTGAAATCAGCTTGAAAGTTATTAGGGTCCACAATCAATTTTTCTCAATATGGTAGTATGTCTCCTAAAAATGTTCACAACTTTTACTACTACATTATTCAGTAACATATAATTAAACTGGTCTCTTACTACCCAGAGATTTTAATCTTAATTTAATGCATTATATTATTAGGAAGTAAACTCATCCCATCCGACAGAGGACTACAAGACAGTCTACAGATCAGAATGTATATATGTTATTTTTGAAGATTAAATTTTCACCATTTTTCAGGAGAACAGTGATTTGTTAAATTCATCTTTAAAAGATAATTTAATAAAATAATTTTCTAAATATTTTTAGGCAATTGGGTTTTTTTTTTTTTGATGTAGGCAAGAGACTTACAATAGGACAGATATAATCTAGTGTTATTTAAGTGAGTGTCCTTTTAGAACACAATGATGAATATCTTTCAGAACCAATAGTAAGACGTATTTCAATGGTAAATGCTTCAAATTAAGGGATTTAAAAAAAATTTAGATGAAGAAAGCACTCATATATATTCAATATATTAAAATTTTCCAAATGATTATTTCTATGATTGTGAAATGCATACAACTTTTTAAAAGTGATAAGTTTAGAGTATTTATCAAAACATTTTGATAAATATTCTCACTTTACTTTTAAGAACACTTCTATTATCATAAATATATTTCATATTATATACATTTATTTGAAGTATCAAGGTATTTAGAAATTATATATGTTTTATTATATATAAATAGAAATAGATATAGATATGTGTATAGATATATGTACAGGTATAGATATATTATAACACACACAAAGTATCCAAAATTCCTGGCATTCATATTAACACACAAGTTTGTCCATGATAACCTTATTCAATATTGCCATTGAGTCTTATATGATTGTGTAAAGGACAAAAATATACAGAGAATAGTAAATATTTCTAAGCATCATTTTGAAAATGATACCAGACTTACATAAGAATAAAATGAAAGAATTAAAATATGACTAGTTTGGAAATAATGATGTGCATACCTGACGGGTAATGTCCTGTCTCCTTTTCTCCTATCCATTTCTCTTTGAGGGACAGGATACCATCTGAAATTTAGCTTCCAGTTAAAACCACCATAAGTCATGTCTGACCCAGCCATGTACTCAAAGGTATCATCACTAATGACATCAATGATCGGGCACACAACTGTTTTCCTGTAGAAAAACAAAAGCCAATTTTTATACAAATGATAATTTACATTAGCTCTCCAAGTTGATTATAGATAATGTAATAACATTTGATTATTTTATGACCCTACTATGTCCTTAAGTTTATCTTATCCTTATTCTCTGCTGAACCATTTCCTCTGAGATTGCTTTTCTTCCTCACCTTTACCTTAATGCTATGATGTGAAATCTAATCAAATATTCTAATTGACCTTCAAGCTGATTTCATATTATAAATACTAACTCAGCAGGATGAACATTGTCTATTTTTCATAGGCTACCACCCACAGCATGATTAGTCAAGTTGCTTTGATCTTATGCATCATTTTTAGCTATAATCCACCGAACAGCAATAGCATACGGGGAGGGAGAGTGGATGAGAGAAAATTAAATCGAGAGCTTTGAATTTCAAATAGATCAAGTAAGTTTAAAGATTTTAGGAAAACTTGTCACAGAGAAAATTCCCTTTAGGAAAAAAAAAATCAGCAAAATTTAAAAGCACTATCTATAAATACCAAAAGCAGTATCTATGAAGGACAACGGAACCATGACAACTTATCAGCAAGCTGCCAGAGAAGAGTCTGCTGCTATCTCACTCCAGGTACTGGGTTAAAACAAGGTAGTAACTTTTATGTTTGTGTTCTACCCTAGTTTCCTATACTAAAGCACAGGTAATATGTTTTAGTTTTTTGTGAGCCTATTTAGGGTATGTTTCACTTAGGTATCTTTGGGCACTTTGTTTTCCATCCATGTCATAGCTTCTCTCATTCTTTCCTTTTTATAGTTTTAGTGGTTAACTATGGGTCAACCATCAATCATCTCCACAAGAAAGTGTTCAGGTCCACTAAAGATGACACTGATTGCAGCTAATTCCGAAGAACAGAGTATCATGCACATTCTAAGCCACCCACAGGTGTGGAAAGCAAAACAAGACTACAATTATATCTGTAATATTACTGTCATTCATTGTCATGTAGTCTTATATATGCCACACAATTGGCCATTGCCTGAAGTTCTTTTAAATCGTTATGCTTCATTCTGCCCTTAGAAAAGCTTCTTGATGAATCTGGCTACAAGCAAATCATCACATTTATTAACTAATTTATTTTTACTGGATCTAATTATTTAACACTTGGTGGCGCAGAAATCATATCTAATTCTCTTAGGCACATTTGCTGTCTAGTTATGACAATGTAAAAATGTACAATCAGAAACAAAAGATATATATATATATATATATATATATATATATATATATATATATATAAAATGAATTGTTAGAATAAAAGCAAATTGCTTATGCATGGAAAATTAAACATTACACTTAAAACATATTAAGTTGAATCTGAAACAAATGTTTAAAGAAAAGCATAATGTACAAAATGTTACCACACAATATATTAAAGATATTCTATGTTCATTTTGCTTTGTCAGCCTCATTCCCTTGTGGGTATTGTACAATACACAAACTGTTATTAGCTGTATACTGTACTGAGTTGACTAAGAGGTTCCCAATGGCTTCTTGAACTGTTGTGGTTCATTTTATTGACAGCCTCCATCTATCTTCATGGCAAGGAGCAGGTCCTGCCATTTATGCGATGTTGCTGAACTAGTTTACACTAGAAGCCACTGTTCTGAACATTTAATTAAAAATTTCAATCCTGGGTTCTTGTAATGTGCATGAAATGACAATGCAAATGAGGTGTTATGCAATGATTTATCACATCAGATAGCATTCAATGTTTGTTATCTTCATTAGGTACTAACAATTACACTAATTTAGCAGTCACACATAGCTACAAAATGTCACAAATGTTAAGAAGAACTGCAGGGTCTTAATCCTATGAAGTTCAATTTTTCAAAATTTGCAATTGATAGGTAGAAATAATAATATTTTAATAATTATACTGTACTCTACTTGTTTTTTAAAACGATTTGTATTATTTCACGAAGATGTGTGCGTGTGTGTGTGTGTGTGTGTGTGTGTGTGTGTGTGTGTTTTCAAGATCTTCGAGATGAAGTTGAACTAGACTGACTGAAAGCACAGAGGCAATGAAGAGAATCCTACTGAGAGAATGGGAAGAACTGAATTATTCTCGGCACTTCCAGTAACATAAGCAAGTTTGTTAGAACATCTGCAGTCTCTGCACAGGGGAGTCGGGAGGACCAAAGGTGCTTTGAAAAATCTCCTACAACATATTTTGCTGTCCAACTGGAATGATTAACTTTGCCTGTAAATGCTCCAAACATTTTTTTCACTGTATCATGTGGCTATTCTCAATCACTTACCCATGCTTAACAGGAATCAGTCATGATTTTTCATCTGAAAAATGAGAAAACTTCATTTTTCGAAGCCTATGACGTAAACCTTCTGAAAATAGCATTTTGGACTAGGCATTGTGATAGACAAGACAGCTGGAACTGCCCTCGAAGGTTCAGGTGTGAGCCTTGCAGACTTAACATGGGGCTCCCTACCTGTCTTCCTTTATTCTCGCCAGCAAGGGCTCCAGCCATCCTAAGGTGCACTCGCAGTGTGCATCCAGAAAAGTTATGACCTGTCCTTTTGAAGCAGCTGCTCCTCGGAGACGGGCGCGTATTAACCCAGAGCGCTCTTCCATCCTGATAATTTTCACTGGCACTTCTAAAGTTTTCACGTAGTTTTCTAATGTCAACTTGAGAAAATCTATAACACGGAACAAGAATGTATGAGGAAGGTTGGGAGACATTTTAGAGCAAAACAAAGAGGGGGAGTCGCAAGCTCATATATGGCAGATATCAAATGTCTGTGTAATTACCCTCTCATAAACAGATTTTAAAGAAAAGTGCGCAAATAAAAAGCGCATCAGTTAAATAATGCTACACATCAAGATATATATTAGCCCCGCTTCCCTCTGACTACAAAAAATGATTCCTGTTTACAGAGGTGCGAAGCATACCTCTTTCACTGGCATCATCAACCAAGATGACCTCAGAGAGCAGGTAGTGTGGGGAGCGATTTATGACACTATAGACAGTTCTAAGTAGAGTGCTCCAAGCTTCATTATGGAACACAATGACTACACTTGTGTTTGGAAGTTCATCAGGGTAGACTTTAGTCTTGCATCTGGAAACAAAGCAAAGAATAGTGATCATAATAAATTCATATTTCATCCTGATCTTCCTCAGTAGGAATATTCATAACAATAAAATTTCAGACTTCGAAGTCCCTTACCAAGGAGCTGATTTATAAATATCTGGAATAATTTTCCTTTTTTATAAGCACTGTGAGTAATCATTTGGCCTTTTGAAAGTTAAATGTGCATAATTACCAATATTTTATTTTAACTCCTGCAGGGAACAAAGGAGTGTGATTTCCATAATTCTAAGTAAAACATAAGAAAACCGAAATAATATTCTCAAACTGTCAAATAATTAATAGCACTAGATACAATAGAGTCTGACAAATTCATTTACTACAGGCAATCTTACTCTTTGATTTACAAAAAAAAAAAAAAAAAAATAAATAGCTCAAAAGCTCTATGGGTATAAATAGACACG
>NC_034592.1:41294179-41304600 GCF_900095145.1 Mus pahari | reverse complement strand
ATAATATTCTCAAACTGTCAAATAATTAATAGCACTATAAACATTAGAGTCTGACAAATTCTGTTACTCCAGGGAATATTACAATTAGATTTAAAAAAAAAAAAAAAAAAAAAATAGCTCAAAAGCTCTATGGGTATAAATAGACACGAGTCTGCAGTTTTAAAGCATATAAGACTGAGATTATTTATCTCTTGTAAAATTTAAGAAAATAAATGTTCACTGCATTTGAGAATACAGTCACATATATCCAGTTTCAAAGGAAGGTTAGGACCCGTGGCTTCTACAATGCCTTGATATTCTAGACATATGGGGAATAATTTGGTTATCAGTACTTTCCAAACTTGAATGTGTACAAACACCACCTGAGTTTTTTTTTTTTTTTTTTTTTTTTTTTTTTTTTTTTTTTAACACAGATCTAATTTGCGAAGTCTAAGACGGAGTCTGAAGCCCTGCTTTGCTGCTGGCATTAAGAGAAGATGGATCAATGAGCAGTTGAATAAAAATTATCACAAATTTTACAGTTTACTATTTTTGAAAAAAAAAATTAAGTGTGTTTCAAATTCAGATGGGCCAAGATCTTCCTCCACAGGCTGTCAATTCAAAAATTCAGAAAGGTTTGAGATTTGTAATTTTATACGTAGGCACCCTGAAAAGGAATACATAGATTGTCATTTCCTCTGTCAACTTTTCAGCCATTAGTTAAGTCTGTCATGCAATTTTAAATCCTCTTCACCATGGACAAGGAAATGTGTCAGTGGACTTCTGATGTAGGAGTAGAAGCTTATTCACTACAGGACATGTTTAATGTAAAATACTCTAAGAATTAAAAAATCAAAATCATTCCATGAAGTAAAATGAGCCAGATACCTCCTGCCATTTATGATAATATATTATACAATGCAGTGTTATTAGAATTATTTTTTCCACAGGGAAGGGAAAAACATTCAATGAAATACAGGAGGTGAAGACAAACAAGAAAATAAAATAATATCTCATCCAGTTGTGAAATCTTCTAAATACAGTGAGGTAAGAATATCTGTATAGACCATGTATATCATTTCTCACATTTTTGCATGAACTTATTTGAAAATGAACATACACTATGCTCTACAACACAATAGATACTGTGCATATAAGGAAAGAAAATGTGATGGCTTCTCAGCTCTCTCAACTCTGTGGAAACGTTCAAACAGTATTCTTGTGATTCATCTCACTTATATCTCCAGGCAGCTCAGCACTAAATGAACTGAGAAAGCCACCCCAGTAAATGAGAAATGTTTTTCCACCATTTTCTTCAATCCTGTACTATCTGCCTCATCAAAAACTTCCATCACCTTCAGCATGCTAAGTGTAAAATATGGCAGTATAATTAGTACTATGACTGAAATAAATGTATACAAACAATGTGAAGAGAGTCCAACACTCAACAAATGACTTAAACCAGTAATAAAACAGTTAATAAATAACAGTGTCAGTTACTTTTAAAAGTTATTCCTTTAAATCAGAATTTTCTGTTTGGAATTCTAAATGCCAACCAAAAATATGAATTCATACCAAAAATCTTAAGAAATAAAGTTATCTGTGTATGGTAGATAATGCCTATTATCCTACCACCTTTGAGTCAGAAGCAAGAGGACTGCCCTGAGTTGGAGGATATCCTGGACAACCTACACAGTAAGCTCCAGGATATCCTTGTCTGCACATTGAGAACCTATTTGAAACAACAATAATGAAAACAGTAAGAGGTAATATAGACATATAGCTGCAGCACTTTAAATGATTTCCATTAAATTTATTTTGTGGTTGAAAAAATTCACTAATGCTATTCTATATTCATTTATTCTTTATACAATGAAAGAAGCTAATCTTAATGCGATAATGTATGACAGAGGATCTCCAATGACTCATTTAAAATGCAGTGAATATGTTTATCAGTTCTTTCTCCTTACTATAGAGGAACAGTCATTAACAATAGGACATAAATGTTTTAGTTATGGAGATGAATTATGGAGTGATCTGATAGAGGTATGGTGATCACCCATCATGGCATCGACTGAATGTTTAATTTTATCTAAGGAATTTGATCATAAGAAAAAATTTAAAGAAACAAATAAGCGTATTCAGGATCTGAAAATGGAGACAGAAGCAACAAAGATAACATAAAATGAGGGAATCCTGCAAATTTAAAATTTAAGATTATAAACAGGAAATAGAGAGACAAGCTTCACCAACACAGTATAAAAGATAAAAGAGAATCTTAGACACTGACTATACAATTCAAGAAACTCATACATCATTCAAAGTGAATAGAAAATATAAAAACAATCTGACAAAACAACCAGTAAATCTGGGACACTATGAAAAGACCAAGCCTATGAGTAAGGAATAGATGAAAGAGAAAAATCACAACCCAAATCCTAGAAAATATTTTTAACAGATCCATAGAAGAATACTCTTCTAACTTAAAGAAAGAGATGTCTATAAAGGTACAAGAAACATGCAGAAACACAAAATAGATTGGACCAGAAAAGAAAATAACCAGAATACATAATAATCAAAACTCTAAACATAAAGAATAAGAAAGAATACTAACAGCTAACACACAAAGGTAAACCTATTAGAATTATACCTGATAATTCAGTCAAGACACTAAAAGGCAGATGAGCTTGTATTAATATGATCCATATTCTAAGAAATCACAGATGCCAGCCCAGTTAGTACACCCAGGAAAAGTTTCAATCACTATACAAGGAGAAAATAAGCTATCCCATTAAAAATTCAAATGTAAAGAATATCCAGCAATAAGTACAGTCTTAAAGAAGGTGCTAGAAGGAAAAATCTAAATCAAGGAAGTTAACTACACACATGAAAATATGGAAAATAATAATCTTCCATCAGAAAAAAAAAAACAAAAGAAGGAAAACACAAACACATATACCACTACTACCACCACCACTACCAACAACAACAACCACTAACTACTACTACTCCTACTACAAAATAACAGGAATTAACAATCAATGTTAATTAATATCTCTCAATATCAATTGCCTCAATTCTCCCCCCAAATGACACAAATTAACAAAAGGTATACAAAAACAGGACCCACCATTGTTGCTTCATTCAAGAAACACTCCTCCATATCAAGGATATATATTACCTCAGACTGAAGTATTGGAAAAAGATATTGCAAGTAAATGGGCCTAAGAAGCAAATAGGTATAGTCCTTTTAATAACAAAATGGACAAACCAAATATAATCAAAAGCTAAGAAAGGATACTTCATACTTATCACGGGAAGAATCCACCAAGATGCCATTTTAATTCTTAACATCTATAAAACAAACACAAGGGCATCTACCTCTGTAAAAGAAAAATTACTTCAGCTTAAGTCACACATTATCCATATACACTAATAATGGGAGGCATTAAATTCCCCACTCTCACCAATGATCAGGTCCCCCAGACAGGGACATTCTGGAGCTAACTGATGTTATAAACCAAAGATATTTACATAACATTCCACCAAAACACAATAAAATATGCATTCTTCTCAGCACATCATGGAACTGTCTGTAACACTGGGAAAAGACTTTTACCAACTCTTTATCCCATACACATTCCGTATAAAGAACACAAAACAACCTAGATATTAAAAAATGTTTTAAAAGGTACACAGATCTTAGAACAGAATTTGCAAAATAGGAATCTCTAATTCCTTTGGAAGAAGGAATAGAATAGATTCTACAGGTAGACAGGAGACAGGTAAGGATAGAAGTAGAGGGAATCAGGTGGGGTGGAGGGAAAGAATTTGGAAGATACAGCTGCAATTGGGGATATGGTCTAGGGACAGTGTGGACACCTTGTGCAGTGTAAACTTCCTAGATTCTATGAGGGTGACCTAGTGAGGACTTTTAGTAACAGTGGGTATACAGAAACTCGCAACTTATCATCTTTTGTAGTCAGGCAAATTTTCTAGTGGAGAAAGTGGATTGCATTCAGTTGAATTGTTGGTTAAATAGTTCCCATGGTGACCACTAAATAATCTAGGCTTATGTTAGGACAGAAGGTTGGCCTCTGAAAATCGACAATG
Source organism: Mus pahari (assembly GCF_900095145.1). Lineage (NCBI taxonomy): Eukaryota > Metazoa > Chordata > Mammalia > Rodentia > Muridae > Mus > Mus pahari. Next base: position 41,300,508 of record NC_034592.1, on the reverse strand, counting down.
GGGTCCCATTGACGATGACAACTTCACTCAGCTTACTGAATACAGAGAAGTCAAGCTGGGGTAGGCTTGGGGCCTTCACCAATAAATTCTAGTCCAGGCAGCCACAAAGCCTTGTACCTACAATTGTTCCTTTCTGTAAGGTTTGTTGGGCCAATGGTGGTGCAGAACACATGGGAGTGGCCAATACATATTTGGTTTAACTTGAGATCCACACCACAAGATGGATGTCTTTCATCACTCCCTGAATGGCCAGAACTGGAGACTGGCTAGCCCAGAGACCTAGGGTTTAGCTAAACACAGATGGGAAAAAAAAATGAAAGGACTCCTAATGCTGCTTTGCTATACTTATGCACTGGTTCCTTATCCAGTAGTCATCAGAGAGGCTTCCTGCGGTAGCAGATGTGAGGGGGTTCAGAGACCTACGGTCAGACATTATGCCAAGAGATAGTTTAAATTGGAAGTCTTCATGAGGTCAGCTAGAGAATCCAGAAAAGTCAAGAAGGAAAGACTTTAGGAGTCAGAGAGTATGGAGGACACAAGGAGAACATGGCCCACTAAGTCAACTAAGCAGGGTCACGTGGCCTCACAGAGATGGACATCTCAATTATGAAACCTATACCATGTCATATACATATATGTAATCGCTGTTAGCTTGGTGTTTTTATGGGACTCCTAACAGTGGGAGCAGGTATATTTCTCATTCTTTTGTCTACTTTTGAGATACTTTTACTCCTATTAGGTTTCTTTGTCCAGCCTCAATATGAAGTTTTTTGTTTTTGTTTTTTTTTTGTTTGTTTGTTTGTTTTGTTTTATTGTATCTTGTTTTGTCTTCTCTTGAAGACTTGCTTTTCTGATGAGAAAATGGAGGGGAAATAGATAGGAAAGGAAGGAGATAGGAGTTAGTGGTGATGAGGGTGGATCTAGGAGGAGCAGAGGAAGGGAAAACTGTGGGTGGGATGTTTCATGTGAGAGAAAAATATTTTTTCAATTAATTAAAAAAAATTGTGTTGTGATTCCTTGCTCTCTGTTTAGATGATAACACACAGAACTTGTATTAGCATTTGCACTTTATAAACATAACATTCAGGTATGGCATAATACACCATGACTTTATGTACTACAAGGGAAGAAAATTAACATTACCAAATGAATTACAGCACAAATTTTACTTATTATAATCTATTTGAATTTTCAATAGACTATAGAAGACAAAACTTTTAAATTCATGTAGAAATCACTTCCTACGACTCTATTACATTTACTTTTTGAATCAGTAACATTGATTTTGAACTGTCTTAAGTTTTTTTCACTTCTTTTGAGATTAATTCTCAATTGTCATTTTTTTTGTCATTTAGTTTACTAGAGGCAAATCTGAGCTCATACCTCAGAAATCAAATATTTCTCTAGTATGTAGTATCACTGATACTTTCTCATAGGCTTCATATGTAGTACTTTCTAAATATTAAGGCTCACATGAATTACATAGGGATTTTGTTCTGCTTCAGTAGAACTTGGATGTGCTCAATCTTCTGTATTTCTAATGAGATCCTATGGGATGCCAATGCTGCTAGTCCGTGGTTAATACAAGAAGCAAGGTTTTTCAAAATGCTCAATTGATGATTAGCAAAACCCAGGAAAAGAGTCATTTCTCCAAGATACATTTTGTTTCATCAACTGAAATTTAATTTTTTTTTCTGATTCTTGCTTTCTTGCTGCCTTCTCTTTACATATATGTGTGTATATATATATACACACACACATATGTATAGTGGTAAAGCTAAGTAATCTAATAGTCATGAAGAAATGAAGAATTATATTACCATTTGCATTTTTAGTATACGGAGCAGATCACATGCAACTTACTAGAAGTAGTAGCTGAGCAGCTAGGACTCACAAGATTCATAAATTCCCCTGACTATCTATCTACTGCAAGCTAACACACCCTGACATAACAGGCAGTAGATTCTAACACCCAACATAATTTCAGATCCATAATATTTAAGAAGTATTCATATGGGAGGACATGAACAATGTAAAATTCATGTTTAGTTCTGAAGTGGTCTTTACATTTTATTTTGTCTTTAAAGCTGGCAGAATTTTCACTCATTTTCTTTTATTAATAATACAAAAAAAGGAACCAGTAGAAATAAAGGTTAGTTGAGTATTGAAATAATAGACTCAATAGAATCCTGTCCCTAATACATGAAATATAATCATGAGTGCACGTGTACGCCCGTGCGTGTGTGTGTGTGTGTGTGTGTGTGTGTTCATAATAAAAGCTGAATAGTAATTTTACCATTTCTCACCTCATTTTTTGTATTTTACAAATGGGTTAGAAATCACCCAAAACCATAGATCTTGCCAGAATGAAGCTTGGTATATCATAGTAGATAGATTGCATAGAATGTCAATATTCACTGAGTTACATACATACTTTACAAAAACCATAAAATATTTTTCAAATCATATATCCACAATACTGACCTGCCTGCAATATATATTAGGGCAATAACAGCACAAAGCTTGTTGTAATAACCAATCATTATTATATTTTCATTAAGTTCTACTTCAAGAGATGGAACTCATACCCTTCATTGCTTCAGTGATCAAGAACTTCAGACTAAGCCCAGGGACTTATAATAAAACTCAATACTACTATTCCAGTCGGGCATGGTGGCACACACTTTTAATCCCAGCACTCGGGAGGCAGAGGCAGGTGGATTTCTGAGTTCGAGGCCAGCCTGGTCTACAAAAGTGAGTTCCATGACAACTAGGGCTATACAGAGAAACCCTGTCTTGAAAAAAAAACAAAACAAACAAACAACAACAACAAAAAAACAAAGCAAACCCTACATGAATCTTGATAAGAAGGAAGACCAAAGTGTGGGTGCTTCGGTCCCTTTTAGAAGGAGAACAAAATACTCACAGGAGCAAATATGGAGATAAAGTGTAGAGTAGAGACTAAAGGAAAGGCAACCTAGAGACTGTCCCACCTAGGATTCATCCCATATATAGTTACCAAACCCAGACACTGTTGTGGATACCAAGAAGTGCATGTTGAAAGGAGCCTGATATGATTGTCTCCTGAGAGGCCATGCCAGAACCTTATAAATACAGAGGCAGATGTTAGCAGCCAACCTTTGGACTGAGCATGGGGTCCCCAATAGAGGAGTTAGAGAAAGGACTGAAGGAGTTGAAGGGGCTTGCAACCCCATAGGAAGAACAACAGTATCAACACCCCCCCCCCCGAACTCCCAGGGACTTAGTCATCAAACATGGCTCCAGCTGCATACGTAGCAGAGCATCAATGGAAGGAGAGGTCCTTGGTCCTATGAAGGCTCAATAGATGAAGAACACTCTCACAGAAGCAGGGGGGGAGGGAGGGTGTGATAGGGTGTTTCCAGGAGGGAGGGAAACTGGGAAAGGGGATAACATTTGAAGTGTAAATAAAGAAAATACCCAGTTAAAAAAAATAATCTAGCAATAGAATGACTCCTAGTGACATTTTGATATACTCATAGATCAGTGTCTTCCTTAGTCATCTTAAAAGAAGCTTTCTTCTGAAGCAGATGGGAAGAAGTACAGAGACTCACAGCCAGATATTATGCAGACATTGGGAGACCTTTTCTCTATTAAATCTCTCCCCTCATGACTCAGAGAATTTGGGGGAGAAAGAGGCAAGAGTTTAAGAGCCAGAGAAGATGGAAGGCACTAAGTAACCAAGGCCCTTTAAATCAAGATGATCAAAGCTCATGAACTTGCAGAGACAGAGGCAGCATGGACAGGGCTTGATTGGCTCTACACCAGACCTTTGCATATGTGTGATGGTTTCCAGTTCACTGTTTTATGGAATTTCTTAGTGTGTAAACAAGTGTTTCTCTGATTCTTCTGCCATCGTTTGGACTCTTTTACTGTTGTTCATTTGTCTTGTGTAACTTTAATGTGTTATTTTTTGTCTCATTATATTATATTATTATTCCTTAGAAATTTTATCTATCTATCTATCTATCTATCTTTCTTTCTTTCTTTCTTTCTATCTATTTATTTATTGTTTTCTGAGAGATAGAAAGGAAGTTAGTCTGATGGAAGGACAGCTATGAAGAAACTGGGAGGAATAAAAGTAGGGAAAATGTAATCGGTATATATTTTTTAAAAAAATAAATACTCTTTTCAAGAAAAGAAAAAAAACATTGTGAAATGAATAGAAAGCAGTTTATTGTATTCTAATTGTGAGAATAAGATCTTTCTCATTCTATCTTGCATATTGAATCAAGTTTTTTTTTTGTTTTTTTTTTTTGTTTTGTTTTGTTTTGTTTTGTTTCTCTGTGTAGCCCTGGCTATCCTGGAACTCACTCTGTAGACCAGGCTGGCCTCGAACTCAGAAATTTGTTTGCCTTAGCCTCCCAAGTGCTGGAATTAAAGGCATGTGCCACCACTGCCTGCAAGAAGAAAGGTTTCCCTGACCAGGAAAAGAACCCTTTAATCAAGTTTTAAATGATACTGGTTAGAAAAATATTGCTAGTATCTATTTATTCATCTATCTATCTATCTATCTATCTATCTATCTATCTATCTATCTATCTTTATTTATTTATTTATTTATATTTAACATCCTGACTGCAGTTCCCCTCTCTCTTCTCCTCGCAGTTCCTCTCCCCCACCTACAGTATGCTCTTCTACCTCTGTCCTCATCATCCACTTCTCCTTTGCTTCTCTTCATTAAATGCAGACCTCCCATGGAACTCAAACAGGGCATATCAAGGTGCAGTCAACTAGGTACGTTCCCTCATATTAAGCCTTGATGAGGCAACTAAGTGGGAGAAAAATGGCCCCAACATCTGGCAAAAGAAAGAATCACAGAGGGTCCCTGCTTTCATGTTAGGAGTCCCACGAGAAGACCAAGCTACGCAACCGAAACATGTACGCAGAGGACATAGGTCAGTCCCATGCAAGCTCATCCATTCATTCTGTGGGAGGTCCCATCGATCCAAATTAGTCAATTTTGTCGGTATTCTTGTGGTGCGCTTGAAATCTCTGGCTCCTACAATCCTTTCTTCTCATCGTTTTTTGGGATTCCCTGAACTCTGCCTAGTATTTGGCTGTGGGTATTTGCATCTGTTCCCATCAATTGCTGGATGAAGTCTCTCTGATGACAAGTAGCTAGGCACCAATCTGTGCATTTAGCAGAGTATCATTAGGAATCATTTCATTGATTTTTTTTTTTTAATTCCTGTTTGGTTCTATTTTTGGTCTCTGGACCATCTATCTTCTTTCTGGTAACCCTAGCATCTAAGACTCCTAGCAATGAGTGATAGATAGCTGAATTGACCATCTCCTGTAACCAGGAAAGACTTCTAGTTGGGGATTATAAGATACCAACCTGGCTACATAACCTTGGATGTAAATCTTTCTGCCTACAAGATGTACTGGCTTAAAGGTGGTGTAGTAATGTGGAAGTGAAACTAATGCCAAGAGAGTATCCCAGCCCTGACACTGCCTTGAGGGCTAATATCTATTTTTAATAGAAAAAAAGAAAAGAGAAGTTACATAAAATAGACCTAGTATTAAACTGAATTATGAATGTTCACATGAAATGAGAAATAGCCATTTCCCTATGGCTACTTTAGTAGACTTAAATATTTAAACTCATCTTTTAGGAATTGGGGGGTCTTTTTCATGCCCTTAATGAGGCCTTCAGTTCAATATTAGCATAGGGAAAATTAACTGTCTTAGTGGGTAGGTGGGTGGGAGAGTACCCTCATAGAAGCAGGGTAAGTGGGGGATGGGATAGGGAGTTTGCAGAGGGGAAACCAGGAAAGAGGATATCATTTGAAATGTAAATAAATAAAATATCCAATTAAAAATAATAATACAAAAGGAAAATAAATATGTAAATAAATATGTAAATAAATATGTAAATAAATATAAATGTTAATATATTTTAAGCAATATTTCACAAATCAATAATGTTATTTTCATAATTGTTCAAATAGAATTATTAAAAATTTGAATTCTTTTGTAACCATTGTTTATGTAGTTCATATTAATGATAAAAATGAAAGGCTGCACTATAAGTTTGTTAATGTCTATAGGGAGAGCATGTAATTTGGTTCTCTGGTGAAATCATAAACTTGGTCATGTAAACATTTCATATAGATACAGAATTATCAGACAATGAATTTATTGAATGTTGGCAAGGAAGTTAAAACTCACTTTTTTTGGCAAGGCCTGGGCTAAGTAGTGGGAGTGGGTGGGTAGGGGAGCAGAGGTGGGGGCAGGGGTATAGGAAACTTTCGGGATAGCATTTGAAATGTAAATAAAGAAAATAA
>NC_034592.1:41276150-41294043 GCF_900095145.1 Mus pahari | reverse complement strand
AAAAAAAAAGAAAAAAAAACCTCACTTTTTTTTGTAAAAATTTTTCTTTGGTTTGTTTGGTTTGATTTTTATACAGGTTACTCTTCTGAGCCAAAATCGAACCAGTGACCAAATGATTCTTTTGAATAATTTTAAGACTGTGTCTATGACCCTTAATCATATTCAATCAACGTGGTAATCCCCTTATCATAATTTTGAAAAATGTTGTTACATTACTTTTTGTCACAGAGATGATGATTAAAATAGTGATGTGGTCATGCATGGGTAATGAGATTTAAAACTCTTTATATTGAACATTAAAATATAGGTATTTGAGATTAAGAATAACTGAATGAGAAGATCCTATTCCTGGACACAAATGCTTTGGTTGCAAGCACAGAGAAATTAATTAAAAGTTGACCAAGAAACTCTTTCTGTGATGATTGGTTTTCATAATGCTAGAAGGTTCTCTGCATACTGCTGTGGAAAAAAGGAATCAATTGTCTTGCTCCAAACTAGATGCTATATAGTATAATATTGACCCATCAGCTAAGTTGCATTCACTGGTACAGTAATGGTATAACAATCATGGGGAAGATCATGATCACTTGTAATTCACAGGAGTAAGTTCATGTCTGTTAATTTAAACCTTCCTGAGAGACTATGAATGGATAGATCATAGACCTCAGGGATGAGACTAATGTTCTTTTGCCAGATGGTGATATTTTCAACATAACTTCTAGTATCTCTATTTATAGTCATTAACTTGTGTTTCTCTCAACTTTGTTCAAAGACACTCTTGTTACACTAAGAAGTATCTAATGCAGAGCTTTAGAATTATTCAAAATGCTAACTGACTATAAGTGCTCAGATGTGAAGAGATTATCTTTAACAACCTTTCAAAGGCTCAGGAAACATTGTGAATGAAGGCGAAGAAAAAAATGTAAGAGCTAGTGGATGAGGAAGACAGTCATGAAATGGTGTTTTCGGGACATAACCTGGCTGATAATCACATTAACTCACAACATCTGTGGTTGCTGGCAAAAGAGCTGTACAAAATAAAGCCAGAAAAAAATTCCAGCAGAGATGAAGGTAATGCTTCCAATGTCCTACCCTTGGCTAAAATGCTGTCAGCAGTTTATGACCTCTGAGGGAGGCAGAGTTGATTTGCTTCAGAGATCTAGCATCAGCAGATCTTGTTTCCCAGAGGATGATGTGATACCAGGCACATATTGTCAGCACTAATTGGAGTCATAGGGATAATAATAATGACAATATAATAATAATAATAATAATATTGAAATGAACTTGGGGAAAAGATTCACAGGGATAACAACGGAAAGGTAATTGGACAGATAAGATCAAAATAACTTGAATACATGAACAACATTTTCACAACCAAATCAAAATACTATATTTAGACATATATTTTGTGAAATCAAAACTGACAATTATATCCTTAAATTCTTTTACTCACAAAGTGAAACCTCCTCTTTGCCTAAAAATAATTGAAAGTGAAATGTGTGTAATTAATTTGTTTTGAAACTATTTTGTACAGTTGTTGATCTGAGGAGTAAAAGTCTTAGCTCCTTTACCTGTATTGTATATATCATTTAGATGTACAGTAATGTTCAATCCCCTGCCTTTTGTTTGGAGATGTATAAATACAAAAGAAAATACAGTTGCACTACATTAGAGGGAATATGGGAGTACAGGGATGTTTCAAACAGCTGCAATCTGGAAATGTGTGAAACAGTGTACCTATTTGCCATCTCTCCCCTTGGCTATGCACACATTAGGAGAACATAAACTGTTACAATTTGATTTTCTCCTTTTCAAAGGCATATTGATGTTTTCAGATAAGCTACTCAACACAACATGATACATGAAAGGGAGAAAAATCGACTGTAAGATGAGAATGTGAAATTACAAAGGAGCCATAATTACACAGTGGTTTAGTTAGATGCAATCCATCTTGGACTCCCAACAAAGGCCGTCAACACTACGGTGTGCTGGGCTTGCTGGCAGGCTGCTCACTGAGCCAGTGCTTACCTTTTACTGCCTCAAATAAAGAAGATTAATAATAGCAATTAAACTGAAGACTTGTAACAAAAGCCCTCTATATATTTCTTATTTTTAAGATCTATGAGATTTGCAGAATTACATGTGGCTTCCATTCCCCAATAAGAATAACCGCAGACAGAATGTATGTCACATGCCAATGCATCCATGTAAATCAAATTAAAGCAATGAGAAAATAGTTCCTTCACAGTCTTGAACAGCTTGGGGCCCGAAGTTAAAATACAGTATTTAATTTTTCATAGATTTCTACAGATTGCTTTATATGTATTATTTGTTAAATAATTAGAAAAATATTAGGTAAATCAGAAAAATAATTAGGTAAATCATATGGAAATGAGAAAGCTAAAGAAAAGATTCACAAGTTATTCTGTTCTAATGCATCTCCTTTAGAACCAAACAACATAGTTCCTGTTTTGAAATATTGAGAAAACTCTGTGCCTTGAAAGACTAAGGTCCTGTTTTAATTGGGTACCTATGTATGTACCTTCTAAATGCCAATGTTGTAATCACTTCAGTTTAGTACAATTTTCATAACACATATGCAAGACTTTTGAGGGCATGCAATGCAATCATAAATGAATATTAATAATGTACTGTATGGTCATAGGAGTCTTAGATTATAAAACTTCATATAAAATTGCTCAAACTGACCCTTCTGATAGGATTCTGACAATTAAAGTGGTTTTACCCATTTTCTAGTTTTCTCTATGCTCCTGTAGCTACATTTTCACATCTCCCTACCTCAAACACATTTGTCACAGACCATCCAGGACTCAGAACTTTTCTGCTTTCCCAGTAGAAATTCAACATGTGATAGTGCAAAGGGCACCTTGTCTCTTTTCAAGACCTTCTAGATCATATATTTCACTTCATTGCAAATTTCTCTGACTTCCTCTCGTTACCTACTCATAGATTTTCTTGCTCACGTCTTTATTTCCAGCCCAACATTGTCTGCTTAAGGAATCAAGGAGCTCATGTCTGCCTGTCTGCTGAATATTTTACTGCTTGTTTCCCTGTAAATGTCCATAGTCTACTGTGTAAAGTAACTCATATGACTTCTCTCTAAATAGATGCATGTTGTCTACTTGTTCTAAAGTGCATGATTGAGTATCAAGTCTTGAAAGTTTTAGCTAGGGTAAGACCACACTATCCTTAACCACATCTGATTCAATAAACACATAATGCAAGAGATGATAGTAATTCTCCTAATTACATATCAACCACTGCATAAGTGGTGTAAATGGATAATCACATTTGATCCTGACACTGGATACTTCTATGACTTATAGGATATCTGAAATATAATAAAAGTGTAATTTAATCAACATCATGCATAAATTATTTTCATGTTTCAAGAATTTGAAGTAAATATTTGCTTATGCTGCAAACTCAAACTGCCTCCATGGGCAAAGACTTCTCTTCAAAGGACAATAAATACATTATGTGAACAAAATAGTTGATTATGAGTACAGTTCAAGACTGTCATACTGTCTAGAAATTCTGAAAAATAGTGTCACATATTTTTCTATCAATGATACTGTATTTGCATTGAAAAATCTGTATCATATCATTTAAGCTTAGATATACCAGCTCTTTAAATCATCATGATGGCCTGTCTTTGACAATACAAGAATACTGTCTGAGAAACAGAAGTTCTCTAGTACATGAACATGGAATCAGATTTTCATTAATAGCCTTTTCTACTGGTTTGCAGGCAGCAGATCTGATAATCCCAATCCTGTTCTCGATACAGAACTATTTACTAAGTAAATAAATTAATGTTAAAACTAGTATATAACTTGGTTCTCAGTGGTAAAGCTTGGGCTTCAAAACAAGGACATTAGATTTTAAGAATTGTTTCTATTCACACGTTGGTCTTCCTTCTTCTTGAGTTCCATGTGTTTTGCAAATTGTATCTTGAGTATTCTAAGATTCTGGGGTAATATCCATTTATCAACGAGTGCATATCATGTGAGTTCTTTTGTGATTGGGTTACCTCACTCAGGATGATATCCTCCAGATCCATCAATTTGCCTAAGAGGGGAACAAAATACTCATGGAGGGAGTTACAGAGACAAAGTTTGTAGCTGAGACAGAAGAAAGGACCATCTAGAGACCTGCCCCACCCAGGGATCCATCCCATAAACAGCCACCAAACCCAGACACTATTTCATATGCCAGCAANATTTTGCTGACAGGACCCTGATATAGCTGTTTCTTGTGAGGTTATGCCAGTGCCTGGCAAATATAGAAGTGGATGCTCACAGTCATTTATTGAATAGAACACAGGGCCCCCAATGGAGGAGCTAGGGAAACTACCCAAGGAGGTGAAGGGGTCTACAACCCTATGGGTGGAACAACAATATGAACTAACCAGTACCCCCCAGAGCTCAAGTCTCTAGCTGCATATGTAGCAGAGGACGGCCTCGTTGGCCATCACTGGGAGGAAAGTCCCTTGGTCTTGTGAAGATTATATGCCCCAGTACAGGGGAATGTCATGGCCAGGAAGTAGGAGTGGTTGGGTTGTGGAGCAGGGCAGTGGGAGGGTATAGGGGACTTTCGGGATAACATTTGAAATGTAAATGAAGAAAACGAAAATATCTAATAAAAAAACTAAAAAAAAAAAAAAAAAGAAAGAAAAAATGTTTCTATTTCTCTCAACTGATAGGAATTTACTTAGTTGTATCTTTTTACTTAATATCATAATTATTTCTGGTAACAACGTTGTATCAAATGCTAATTAAACGGCATATGTAAAAAATGACAAATTGTTTCTATTTTCTTAAAGAAATATATAGGACTTGAATATTATGTATTTCCTTCAGTAATGATTAGGTAAACAATCATTTTGAAATCTCAACCTGTTAAATAACTATCAAAGCTTGGTTCCTAGAATCTCTCAAGGTCTGGAAAGACAAAAGAAACAAACACTTCATACTGAAATGCTATTATAATCCAATAGGTGCTCTGAGGTCATGGAGCAGTATAAACTCAGAGTCAGGATGTTTATACTTTTAATTTGCCACATATTAGTCTCCATAACCATAAAAGACGAAGAAAACCAGCATCTAACTTATAGAGCAGGGAGGGTAAAAAGAGTTAATGGATGGGAAGCCTTTACGCCAATACTTAGAATACAATATCCATTTAACATGTGTATATAGAGTGTTCATTATCTCTATGTTTTAATTGTTTATTGATATAGTTGTCTTACATTAATTTGAAAAATATAGAAAAGTCAATTGAAATAAAATCGGTCTAAAAAAATGAATTTTTTTTTTGGTTAATTTGCCATTCAACTGGTGAAGGAAAATTTTTCTAGGGGTGTTGACTAGAATCACAAAAACGAGATTTCCTAACAAAATACTAACACATGAGAAGTTGCTTTATGAAGTATTTGGTGCTGATGAAGTTTCTTTAATAAATATCCATGTTCTATTTTTTAAATTAATTTAGTACTAAAAAAAAATAGCACAGACAATGTAAACCAAAGAGAACAAACAAAGGAGAGCAATCTACCGTTTAGAACAAGAACACTGATGGAAAAGTGATTATTTGAAAAAGGCAAGAAACATTTGAAGTATGAAGAACAGATAGGATGCTCCTGTGAGGAAACAAGAGTCATTACTGTTTCACTAAACACTGGGATAACCCTGGGGGCTGGGGGCGGAGGGAGAAAGCATGCCTTTCAGAGGAACACTTCCTTCATCAAGCAGTTGTTGAAGCAGGCATCAGCTTGTAGGTACTGACTGTCATAAAATAAGAAATCACTAAATGATCTGAATGAACAACAGAGCAGTGACTTCCCACCTAACACAGCTTAGATGTTAAGAGGAAAAGATAAAAGTAGTAAATAAAACAGTATTCCATCATTGACTAGGTTCGAGGAAAAACATTTAAAATCTGATGGCCAGATGGAGAGTTGAGAGGGTAGAGAGATGAGGGGAGGAGAAGAGAAAAAGTGCCAAAGGCAGATCAGGATGTCATAAGTCACATGACACCTGCAGGACAGTTATCCTCCCACTGGGATTCCTTCCTGGTTAAAGAAAGTGGCCACTTCAGGATCCATAGCCACATAGACCCTAAGGGGCCTCCCTCCAACCCAGGTTTCTGACATGTCCGTAGCCTTCGTTCCCTTTTCACTGTAATATCCATTCTCCCTCTCCCCTCCTGAACTTCCCCTCCCCTCCCCTCCCCTCCCTGTCCCCTCTTCTACCCATTTCCCTCCTTCCATCCACCTAAGTCCCTAAATCTCTTGACTGCCTGCAGAATCCTAGCACAACTGTCCTCTGAGAGATTTCACCAAATAGCCAATGGAAAGAGATGCAGAGACCCAAAGCCAAACATTAGATGGAGCTCAGGGAATAATGTAGAAAGTCTGGGGAAGGACTGAGGACCTGAAGGATATGGTACCAGGGACTCCTCAGGAAGACAAACAGGGTCAACTAACCTAGACTTTTAAGGGCTCCCAGAGATTGAACCACCAACCAAAGAGTGAGCATGGGTTGGACTTAGGCCCCTTGCACGTATGTAACAGATACACAGTTTGGTCTTCATGAGGGTCCCCCAACAATTGCAGACAGAGTTGTCCCTAGTCTGTTGCCTGCCTGCCTATGGAGTGATTCCTGTTCCCCTAGCTGGGCTGGCTTGACTGGACTCAGTGGAAGAGTATGTTTGTAGCACTACATGACTTTATCTTGATGTGCAAGAGTTGGGGGCTAGTTGTGTGGAATGAGGAAGAAGGAATATTGAGGAGGAGGAACTGTGTGAAGGGAAACTGGGAGGAGAGAGGGGCTGATATTGGGATGTAAAGTGAATAAATAATTTAGCTAAAAAATAATGAGTTTTGTTCAAGCTTCCAGGCTAAAAATATCATTTCTGTGTAACCTCAATCACTCTCCTAATCTCAGGCCATTCTAAGATGTGTTACATTAGTGGCTTCATGACTAAATCTCTAATGTGAGAGAACATCCACAGTTCATCTCTAAACATCTGTGAAAAGCACAGAAAGCAGTTTTTAAAAAAGCTATCAGAGAACGAGTCAGTATATAAAGAAACTAAATAATCCGGAGGGTTCTGGATTTCTAATGACAATTGCATTGTGATATAAGTTGATCATATCTTGATTTAAGCAGAAGATATTCAGATAACACTGTGATACCAGGAAATCCTGTGACTGCCTACTGGTGACAACCCTCCCCTCTTTACTTGTCTCCCTCCCATTGAGGTTAGCCTGTTTCTAGCACAGCTTGCTACCAGAGACCCTTGAACCACCACACTCTACAGTAATAATACTGGCCATCTCAAGGTTCCATCAAGAAAAATTTCTCATGACATCATCTCTTGTGATATATAGAATATTTATAGTTGTATCATTTCTCAAGAAATTACCCATCTGCTCTGTGGTGGAGCTCACACTTTTCCTTTCAATTTTCTCCTCAAAGTATATTCTCCTGTGAGCTCAATTAATTATATTTTACGTGCTTCTTCTTTCATATGAATAGACTGTGGGTAAAATTAAACGACTAAGAAGGTGGAGTCATTCAGAGGAGGGCAGAAAACTCTTCACAACATTGTAAGTATTGTTTTCAAAACCCAAAACTAAAATAACCAAACCAAAACAAAAAAAAAATTGGAAAGACCCCTAAAGTTATTCATACTCTCTTGATTATCGTTTTTTTAAAGACATTTTTTGTGTATGGGTGTTTTGTCTGCATGTCTTAATGTAAAGCATACAGAAACAGTGGCTTTAGAGAACAGAATTAAATTGTCCCAAAAGGATTAGCACTCAGTGTCACCATGTGAATCCAGGAAACAAATGTGGATTGGATACTAGACAATAGCAGCATATTCCCTTAAGTGCTCAGCCATCACTCCAGATCTCATTTTGAAGAATCTCAAATACATATTTTTACTTTATGGCCTGTGTAGAGGTCTCTTGTTTTCTATATTCAAATATACCAATATTTTCTCTTAGTGTTTACATACAGTGACCAGGGAGTGAGGATTTCTATTGAACCTTGCCCAGGGGAATTTAGTATTGTCAGGTTCGGTTTTGTTTTTTTTTGCTTGTTTTGTTTTGTTTCACTACTGATTGACATGACATTTACAGTCCTATTAGATGTAAGATATGGTTCTGAACATACCTATTAACTGGTTGCTACAGCAGTAGTCATTCTGCGTAGCAAGGCTTTATTATTATTCTCATTAAGCAAGCTTCAATTTTAATCGTATTTTTTCTATCCATAATTTCTATTTCATTTAACTTACCTATATTGTTTCCATGCTTCACTGCTACTGTGTTCAATTATAAAAATTTATACTGTTTCCATATCAGTGAAGGCTAATTCTTTACTTGAGCATTTCTTTGCTTTTCTATTTTTTTTAACCATTTTCTGGCATCTTTTACCTGGTGAAATCCACTGTACACATTCTAATTTTTTTTTTTCATTATCATGGTCTTAACACACATTTCCCTATTTGTCAACATAGCTACAAACTACAGATTGAATCTAACTTCAACATTTTTATTTAACATAAAATGTATTACATATACAATTAAATACATTTGTTTTCACTTATTTTCTACACATCAATAAACATGTGCAATGATGTAATCTTACCTACCACTGATGTATGAAACACTAAGGCAATGGACGATTTGTCTACGATTTGCCTCTTGATTCAAATAATTAGCTCTTTCCTCCTGTAATTATTGTCCTATGATGCAGCAGCTTCATTAATTAATTTATATTTTAATTTTAATTAATTATTTGTTTAATATTTGTAAATACTCTATACCACATATACACCTACATGCCCGAAGAGAGCATCAGATCCCTTTATACATGGTCATGAGCCACCATGTGTCTACTGGGAATTATACTAAGGTCTTCTGGAAGAGCAGCCAATGCTTGCAATTGCTGAGCCATTTCTCCATCCACATTTCATTGATTTATAAAGGGGTCATTTTATACTACATGTCTCTGTCTTCAAGTTTAACACACACAAAATAAATATATATGGTACTATATAAATATACATCATATTAAATTTCTAATATAAAAATGATGTAAACATTTTTATATACAAGATATTTAAAAATATCATACTTCTGAATATTTTCCAAATTACATCAAATAACCTGACAAAGCAATTTCCATGTATCAACCCCTCCAATTATTAACACCTTACAAGTGAACTTGGCTCAATTGTTATGCTAAACATGACATAAAATATCATGCCTCAGTGCCTGCAATATCAAACTGTTAAGTATATCTATTTTTCATGTCAGAATTATACTACTTAAGTCCAACCTTTATTACTAAAGACTGGGTATTGTTGGTGATAAACATCACAACTTGTAATGAGATCATTTACAAATGATTTATTAAAAATGAAATAATAAATTTCATCAAAGTAGATTTGTTTTGATACTCAATTACACAGTGAAAATAAAAAACAAATTTTATCCTTCCCATACAGATGAGGTATCTTCTTATCAGGCTTTGTTACTAATAGCTAATATATGGAACACTCTAAGACATGGTATATGTTTATTTATCTTCATTGTTCATTTTCAAGTTTATATTTAAAATAAATGATAACAAAGAAATTATGAAAGTAATGGGTTACTTCTTTAAAGTACTATTATTTGTTTGTGTATATCTGTATGTATATATGTATGTATGTATGTACGGATGTATGTGTGTATGTATCTGTGTGTAAGTATGTGCATGTGTATGGGGAGGAGTGCTAGTGGAGGCTAGAGTTGGAGTTAGAGATTGTTCTGGGCTGCCTGATTGTGATTGGGTACTGAGAGATAGAATCAGGTCCTCTAGAGGAAGAATAAGTGACCTTAACCACAGAGCAATCTCTCTGGCTCCTTACAATAATTTTTAAAGATGCAAGAAAATCTGATTATATGGTTATTATTATGCATACTAAGGATATTCTAGACTCTACTGTAAAATAATTCAAATAAGAACTGCAATGTTCACCTAATAAAAACCATATAGTTAATTGAAGTTATTTCTCTTTTTCTATAACATGAAAGGTCTCAACTAGACTTAGAAAAATATTTTAAGCCATTGTCCTTAAATCCATTTTGAATACAAAAAGATTTAAAATTTCTGTATGTCTCTTTTCTGCTGACACCCATAACACCTATTGACATATAATATGTCCCTTGCTCAACCAACCCAAACCAACGACTGAGGATTGCAGAGCCAATTCTTGGTTGAAGAAAGAACACATGTACACCCAGTCTCTTTCTCTTTCTGTTTGGCCTGAGTAGCAGACACAGTGGGAAGATTGGTTTTTATTTCCCCATTCTAACACCATTCCATTACTTTCCAGATGGGTTAATCCCTTGATGCTCGAACTTGGATTTACTCCCATGAGAATTAACCCAGTTTGCTTTCTGGAAAACCATGTCTATAAAGTACATGGTCTAGCAAGGAAAGTTCCAAGCTAGCAAAGAGGAAATAATAAATAGAGCCTATGAGTAAGTGCTTTTATGAGTAGAAGTACTATATTACCATCTTGTACTATAAGTCTGACATATTCATATAATCAGAAACCTGAATGGGTTTTGGGTGTGGAAAGTAGAGCATACAGTGGCATCTTTCTCACTAAGTCATCACTAAGGACTTTGAACATTTCTTTTTAGCTGCTTCTCAGCCATTTGAGATTCCTCAGTTGTGAATTCTTGGTTTAGTTCTATACCCCATTCTTTGATTGGGTTGTTTGCTTTTTTGGTGATTAGCTTCTTGAGTTCTCTATATATTTTGGATATTAGTCTTCTACCAGGTGTGGGGTTAGTGAAGATTTTTTTCCCAATCTGCAGGTTGCCAATTTGTCTTATTGAATATGTCCTTTGCGTTACAGAAACTTTCCAGTTTCATGAGGTCCATTTGTCAATTGTTGATCTTAGAGCATGAGCCATTGGAGTTCTGTTTAGGAAATTTCCCCTGTGCCAATGAGTTCAAAGATCTTTCCCACTTCTATTAGATTTGGTGTATCTGGTTTTATGTTGAGGTCCTTAATCCACTTGTACAAGGTAACAAATATGGGTCAATTTTCATCCTTCTACATACAGACAGCCCATTAGACCAGTACCATTTATTGAAGATGCTTTCTTTTTTCCATTGTATATTTGGTGTGTTTGTCAAAGATCAAGTGACCTAAAGTGTGTGGTTTTTATCTCTGAGTCTTCAATTCTATTCCATTGATCAACATGTTTGTCTCTGTACCAATACCATACAGTTTTCACCAACCTAAGATTACACATTACATCAACCAGAATGGCTAAGATCAAAACCTCAGGTGACAATACATGTTGGAGAGAATGTGGAGAAAGAGGAACACGACTACATTGCTGGTGGGATAGCAAACTGGTACAACCACTCTGGAAATCAATCTGTATGTTCCTCAGAAAATTGGAAATATATTTACCTAAAGACCCAGCTATGCCATTCCTGGGTATATACCCAAAAGATGTCCCACCATGCCACAGGGGTACATGTTCTACTATGTTCATAGTGACCTTATTTGTGACAGTCAGAAGCTGGAAACAACCTAGATGTCCCATGATAGAAGAATGCATAGAGAAAATGTGGTTCATTTACACAATGGAATAGTCCTCAGCTATTAAGAACAAGGACATCCTGAGTTTTGCAGACAAATGGATGGTACTAGAAAATATCATCCTGAGTGTACTAACTCAGACTCAAAAGGACATGCATGGTATGTACTCACTAATAAGCGGATATTAGCAAAAAGAAAAAAAGTAAGAAAAAGAAAATAGGAAAACCCTAGAGAATACCCAAGAGTCCACAGAACTCAAAAGCTCAACAAACTGAAGGGCCCAAGTGAGGACTCCTCAGTCCCACTTGGGAGAAAGAAGAAAGCCATCACATGTGAGGAGGGAGGGACCTGGAAGGAAAAGTGCATGGGGTTGGGGAGGAGTGGGTGGCAAGTAGGGAACTTGATCTGGTATTGGGTGAGGGAAAGGGACTGAAACCCTGAGGACCAGCAGAAAGAATGTAAACAGGCAACCTTAGGAAATAAGAAACTAGGGAGAACCCCAAGAATGCACCAAAGACCTAGGAGGTTAGAGCCTCCCAGGACTCAAAAGGAGGGAACAAATGAAAAGACCAACAGTAGGGAGAGGGAACTTATAAAGCCTACCTCCAGTAGGAATACAGGACATCAAGTGAGTGATGGGGTTGCCAACCCAGTCACATCTCTGACCCACAATTATTTCTGTACTACAGGATGGAAATGGAGTGGAGCCTGAGGAAAAGAAGGTCCATTGACAGACCCAAAGTGGATCCAGCTCAAGAGGAGGTCCCAAGGCCTGACACTATTACAGAGGCTATGGAGCACTCAGCAAAAGGAATCTAGCATAACTGCCTTCTGAAAGACCCAACAAGCAGCTGAAAGACTTAGATGCATATGTTTGCAACCAACCAATGGACAGAAGTAGGGGACCCCTGTTGTTGAATTAGGGAAGGCTGAAAGAAGCTGAGGAGAAGGACGATCCTGAAAGAGGACCAGCAGTCTCAATTAATCTGGACCCCCAAGATCTCTCAAACAATGGACCACCAAACAGACAGCATACACCAGCTGATATGAGGCCCCCACCACACAGTAGTGGACTTCCGGGTCTGTGTTCATTCAGAGATGATGTACCTAACTTTCAAGAGACTGGAGACCACAGGGATTTTAGATGTCAAGTGGGGTGGGGATTGGGGGCATCTGAGTGGGAAGGAGGTGTGGGATATGGCACAGTTAGAGGGTGGATGGGGGGTAGGGAATGGAATATGGAGTGTAAAAATAAATTAACAATAAAATAAAATTCAAAACAGAAGCACTAGCAGTATAAAAACAAAATGATTATATCAGTCCAATATAACTTAGTATGTAAAATAACAACTTAAGGATTAAAGTAATACAGGATATTTTGTCTTCATAAAGTCTTCCCTCATTTGAGCTTCTTATAATTAAATCATTGTTATCTATCATAGGGTTAGATGTTCAGAAAATATATTTAATGAAACAATTTAGTCTGGCTAATAAAATACATAAAATATTTAAAAGCTTTCCTCATTAATCAACAGTTTCTAAAAAAATCATTTTAGAGTTTATAACAAGCATTCTTTTAAAAAGGCAACTTTTGTCCAAATTAAATATTTGGTTTTAAATACAATATTTGTAGACAAAATGTGCAATGCTTTCTTTCCTAGAGACTGTGGGATCAAGAATAGCAGGTAAAACCAATATACAGATTTTCAGGGAATGAATTAAAGAAAGGTAAGCTAGTGGATCTTCTGAAATAGAAGCAGCTGCACAGAGTGCTTTACATTTTCCTTATTATAGCAAATAAAGGCTTAATTATAACTACAGTGAAAGAAATATAGACACGTCTGGTCAAATAATGGATGGTTGCTTGATCTCTGAGATTAGGGCATTTTAGGAAAGTGGAAAAAAATCCAAACAAACATGTCTTCCATTGTAAACATAAGTTAAAAACAAAGCAGATGACTTACTATACTGAATGAAACTATGGCCTTTGAAGGGAGGGGTTAGAATAGTTGATGTAAGAGTAGAAGGTGGGTGTAGAAAATTTAAGCAGAGACAAGCTGGGGAGTAAGAGGTAGACATGGGGACACAGGGAAGGAAAGGTTAATGATAGAACTATAACCAAATACATCATCTTGTTTGCATCTGATCCATGTATTTTATTAATGCAACGGAAATGAAACTGTAGCTAAATGTAAGAACAGGAACAGAAAAGAAAGTCTGTGAAATGCTAGTTTCTGGGCATGATGCAACCATTTCAATCATATTCTCAGCAGCTGAGCTTGCCTAGGCTAGATTCATTGGGTCCTAATCCTTTGTCATAGGGTTTCTATGGGTGTGAGAAAACACCATTATCCAAACAACTTGGGGAGGGTGTTATTTCATCTTACAGATTCAGGAGATAGTCCATTACTGAGAAAAGTCAGAACAAGAATTTAAGGCAGGAATCTTACCAAGACAGTAACTGAAGCAAAAGCCATAGAGGAGTACTACTTGCTCAGCCTGCTCTCATATGCAACTCAGGCTCACCTCCAGAAAGTAGTCAAAATCCACAGTAGATGGTTGGGCTTATGTGGAGCCTCCCACATCAATCATTCATCAAGAAAATACTTGACAAACTTGCCTTTATGCCAATCTGACAGAGGTATTTTTTTTTCTTTCAATTGAGCATCCCTCTCCCCAAATAGACTATATCTTATGTGAAGATGACATAGACTAACCAACACATCTTTCCTGCTAAACAGATTGATTCAGAGAGAGCGAGAGTGAGTGAGCGAGCAAGAGAGAGAGAGAGAGAGAGAGAGAGAGAGAGAGAGAGAGAGAGAGAGAGAGAGAGANAGAGAGAGAGAGAGAGAGAGAGAGAGAGAGAGAGAGAGAGAGAGAGAGTCAGAGACAGAGAGACAGATTGATATTGTGTTTATCCACTGGTGAGGCAATCAAGTTCAACTGAAAAATTCTGTAGCCATGATCACATAGGTGCCCCATTCAGTCATACAACAGAGAAAAGAGCTATGAATGTGGGGGTCTAAGGAGAACAAGATGAATATAAGTAGGAGGTGAGGGAAATATGAAAGTGTGTGGGTGAGAATAATCATAACATGTTTTGAACATTCATAAAACTGTCAAAGAACAACTTTAATTAACAGCTTTTCAAACAGAATGTTTCCATGTCTTAAAGAAGATTCTAGAGATTTAAGTATAATCACCCTCTGACATTTGATTCCACTTTCCACACACTACAGAAGAGAGTAGTTGTCACTGGAACCTGCCACAAGGAACCACAAATAGATTGTCCTTTCCATGTCTATGGAGAAATGACTATAACTGTGGCTGTGAAGTTATTAAATGCTAAAGGCCATTTTTCTCTCAGTTCTCCAATGGTACATTATCCTATAATTATAAATTGTCAGACTGAGGAACAAAGTAAGGTTCACACAATCATCTAAATAAGCATCTCCTGGGAAAAGACTTCAGATCACGTGTTCCTGATGATTATTGTTTGAATCCTTATATCTCAACTCACCTCATTACTCTGGTTAACACCAAAAGAATAGAATTCATAATAAGAAATTCAGGCTTATTGTTGAATGGTGTAGAAATCCTATCATAAGTTTTTAATACAAATATACCGACCTATTAAACTATACATATCTATATATGTTCATTATATATTTGTATATTCATGAAATTAAAGATTTTGATAAAGAAATGTAGGCATTATTATCTAAGAGCTTAAGATGTAGACATAAATAAACTTTAAAATTGTTGAGAGAATATATGTACTAGAAGGTCTGTGAACCCTCTAGGTTATGTTGCTTTGTTTAACACATTATCCACTGTCACTGAGAAACAGAAATGCATCAGCATCACTTTAAGAACACACAGCACTTCTTCTTAGAGTAGATTGGCCATCAGGAGTCCAAGGTGGAATTCACCTCTCACTCCATGTTTCTCTTTTCTCCATAAACATTGTTTCTGGTTTAGCTGTATGACGTGTGTTTCATGAGTTGAATCTGCTACTGCCTGCGCATTCAGGATTACTTGACAAATCTCTTTCACAAAATTTTAAATGTGATGAAACATTACTGACTCCAACTGTAACAAGCAATATTACAAACAAACTATATTCATGCAGATTTGTAAATTTATGATGGATTTTTTTTATAAGATCACTTTTAAGCCATTTCGTGTTTTCAGAAAATTACTATGTTAAAGCACATATAAATAAACTTATATTGTTTAGTCACGGGTATAGAAAACCAAAAATTAAGATTACAGTTATGCATTAGCATAGGTTATAAATGACGATTACATGGGATATCCAAGGCAATCAAGGGATTGTTGTTTCTCTCTCTACAGGCAGGTTAATCAGCAAGTTAACATATAGCAGGATGTCAGTTTTAAGCCTTAAATGACCTCAAGGTATATCAGTAACTCAATTGTGATATTCAGCAAAAGTTTCAGTCTTTTTTTTTTTTTTTTTTTTTTNNTTTTTTTGATTTTTTCGAGACAGGGTTTCTCTGTGTAGCCCTGGCTGTCCTGAAACTCATTTTGTAGACCAGGCTGGCCTTGAACTCAGAAACCCGCCTGCCTCTGCCTCCCGAGTGCTGGGATTAAAGGCATGCACCACCACGCCCGGCAAAAGTTTCAGTCTTAAAATAATGTATTGCAACACTATGTCATTAGTGCTTAGAATACATGTGGACATTCCTTCCTGGGAGAAATGTTGCATAGATATGACTCCATAGCTCAGAATTGTAGAGATAGGTGGGTAAGGCCAAAGGTCTGAAAAAAATGGAACTAAGAGTTAACTGGGGTGACTAACAACATACCAAAACACATGCTATCTTACAGACTCACTCAGTAACTCTGGCTTCTCTGAGAACCTTCCTCCTGCTCCACTCCCCTGAGCCTCTTACTCCTGTACATCCTGCCATTTTGGATATGCTCTTTCTTTATCCCTCTGTTAGTCTCTATATTCTCTCTTCGTGTTCTTCTCTCTTGGTCCTCTTTTCACCCCACCTCCTACTTCCTTTCATATCACAGTCCACACTGGAGCCATGTTTAATCTATGAATTTCTCTCCCTGCCTTGGACTTGTCCCTGTCTGAACGCTCCCTCATACCTACAATAAAACTTTTCCCACTAAACCATACTTTTGGAGCAGTGATGTCCATACTTTATTCATTAGGAGCTGAAACCCCCACTTTATGCACCTATCTTTGTTCACCTGGTTCAGCACTATAGATTTAATTGTATATTCAGAGATTTATTATTTTTCCCTCAAGACAACCTCAAATTATCCTAGATTTGAAACAGTGCAAAACTAGTTCTGCCCTATAGCAGGGAAGGCGGGGCCACCTCTATGTAATTGCTGGGGACCAGGTAGCTGCAGAAGTATCTGCAGAAGGCCCTAATTGAGGACTACCTGTGACACCAGCATACCTACAGGAGGGCTTAATTGAGGACTGCTGTTCAGGAGAAATGCTTTCTTGGGACCAATGAGGGGATGGGTAGAGGATATTACAGGAGCTTGCAGCAGTGCTCAGATGAGCTTGCTGCAGAATTTTCACCTGCTCCTGGAGTCTATGTCTTTGACTCTTTGCCAGCCCCCCAGCCCCCGCAACCCCCAAGAGCAGGAAGGGTCAGACTTAAAGCTGTCCAGGGCCAGACAACATTGCTCCCCATTTCTTTGTTTATATGTGAGATGCGTCTTCTTTCCATACTTATCTGAAATGAGTTTGTTTCTTTCTGAGAACATGTCTGTTTCACTTATATAAATGTCATATGGATGCAGGAATGGTTTAATATAAGGAAATCCATCAACGTATTCCACTACATAAACAAACTCAAAGACAAAAACCACACGATCATCTGGTTAGATGCTGAGAAAGCATTTGACAAAATCCAACACCCCTTCATGATAAAAGTCTTGGAAAGATTGGGAATTCAAGGCCCCTACATAAACATAACAAAAGTAATCTATAGCAAACCAGTAGTCAGCATAAATGTAAATGGAGAGAAACTCGAAGTAAACCCACTAAAATCAGGGACTAGACAAGGCTGCCCACTTTCTCCCTACCTATTCAATATAGTACTTAAAGTCCTAGCCAGAGCAATCCGACAACAAAAGGAGATCAGGGGGATGAAAATTGGTAAGGAAGAAGTCAAAATATCATTATTTGCAGATGATATGATGGTATACATAAGTGACCCTAAAAAGTCCACCAGAGAACTCCTAAACCTGA
>NC_034592.1:41260406-41273580 GCF_900095145.1 Mus pahari | reverse complement strand
AACTTTCAGGATAGCATTTGTAATGTAAATAAAGAAAATAATAATAATAATAAAATAAAATAAAAATATAAAATAAATAAATGTCACCTTGTCTACAAAAAGCATAACATATATGTAGTATGAGCTGCATGTAAGACTAAAGGATGAATTTTCCAAACTGGGAGTTCAAGACCAGTCTGTGATTCATAGATAAATTATATTTCAACACAATACAATTTAAACAAACAAATGAATTAATGAATGAATGTCATATTGAAGTGACTAAGGTAAAACCATAATTGTCCTCACTGAATTTTATATTTACTAAGATTATTCTCAACCCCCCACAACTCCAAAAGTTATTTCTGTTTTGGTAATACATTTGAGATTTCCAGGGTCTTTACTTTGGTCTGTATGTATTGAGCAAAACAATTATTTAAACTAAAATACACGAATAAAGTATAAGTAAAAAATTATTGTCATCTTATATCTGGAATAATTATTATATTCTGCCAGGAATGAATATCTGAGGCTTACTCTCACCCTCATTATAAATTTGAAGTGAAGTATGGTCTCTTTGATGTTTGATTTAACAATACTGTATCCTTGAGCATCAGCACCTAGAACCTATGATGCATGAGCCCTCTGTTAGTTGTTGACAAATAAAAGATTCACATATTTTTTAATTAATCATTATGGTTGTCCATGTCTTTAACATTTGGAATTCTATAACATATGAACACACATATATACATTATATATATATAAAACTCAGTCCATATAATATTGCTCATACTTTCAGGACTGACCATTTAGCATTAGACAACCAACTTGTATGTTCTTGCCTAGGAAAAGCCACCTCTCTTACTCTCAGCTTTCCTCAGTTGCCTATGATTCTTTTTGTAGGGTTTAAGTCTTGTTGACTTGTGTCATCCTCATTCATTTCACATTTGGTTGTTCTTGTTTGTGAGACCTTATGGGTGTAGCTTCTGACATTGAAAGGAGACAAAATCTCATAGCAAACTCTGAATCTCTGGCTCTTACAATCTTTCTGCCCTTTTTTGCACAGTTTCCCATGAGTGATAGTTGCATGAGTTTTTAAAAACATATATCCATTAAGATGTCACTCTACAATGTCATGTTTTGACTTGATGTTTTTTTGCTTTGTTTTGTTTTGTAGTGGCTTATTGCAAAGAGAAATGTCCTTGAAGACAAATGAAGACTAAACTTATATATAAGTATAAGGACAAATATTTATCGATTTTTTTTAGTAGAGATTATCCTACCTTAGTAATTTAAAGGTTGCAGATTCTCCTTCAATAATCATGACATCATTAACATTGAGTACCAGACATGATCTCACTCCTCTTGAGTGGGTCTAAAGTCCACTCCTTGATTCTTTTATGTCTTTTGGAATGAAACTTGATGAGGTAACTTAATCACATTTTACATTAATTTTCTCATACTTAGAATGGAATAATTAACAATGTTTAATTCTTAAAGCTATTCTGGGAATCAAATAAACTGGTATATATAAAGCACTTGGTACAATGCCTGTGTCACAGTGGTCTCCCCGACAATGTTAGCCATCATCATTGTGCTCATATTCTGTCATCACTATTAAAATAATCTAAGATGTACATCACAACTATAAAAACTATATTTTTAATCTTAGATATGTGTTATTGTTTGTGATAAAATGTACAGATTACTGGAAATTGCTATAGATCTGAAAGTATAAAATAATAAACATAATACATGCCTCAAATAATCATTATGGGAAAAGTAAGAACTGGGTAGATGTATCATTTAAGGTTATAAGCAAACAATATGTCCAAATATTAATAGAAATAATGGAAAACAATGAAAACATCAAAAATTTCAAAGCAGTAATAATGTATAAAGATGTATACTATCAAAATGAGCAGTAACACTTAAGAAAGAGAATAAAAGAACTTATAGAGGAGCCTAAGGAAAATAACATTGAGAAAATCCAGATGAGAATCAAGGAAAAGAGATCTTTTTTATTTGTTTGTTTATTTGTTTGTTTGGTTAGAGACATACTGTAACTTTCATTTTTTTCAAATGCTATTTTTAATGATGGTTCTTAAACATTTTAACCTCCCTTTTTGGCTACCACCCACCAGTGGTAGTGGAAAAGAATGGATACAGGTAAGTGGCCCTATTTAGAAATGATTCTTTGGCGCAACTCTCATTTTTTGTATTGTCTGAATATCAGCAGGTCAGTTCACAGGTTAGCAGTGGCAGCTTGATCCACTTGTAAATACTTCACAGATACCAGCAGTCTAGTTCAGTAGCATTGGGATAGCAAACATGAATCAGCAGTGGTGGCCTCACCTAGCAGAGACAGCCAGGCATTAGCCTCGGCTACAAGCCGGCAGGAGGAACCAGGGACAAGAGGAACGCCAGAAAAAGTTCTTAGCTGTGCCTCTCTTAGAGAAGTGAAGATCATGGAAGAATCCAGACCAACAACCATTTAGCTACGCAAACAAAGCCAAGCTCAGCCTCCGCATCTGACCCAGCTGACATCCTGCCAATCATCCAGAGTCCATGGAAGTGTCAAGAAACTGCAGCACACCAAGAAAAAAAAAATTTTTTTTTTTTGGTTCATTTCTCTCTATGGAGTCCTGACAAATGCAGCTCAAGTAAGCAGTGTAAGGCAGGACAATACATGCATCCTCAGCAAAGACTCCTTCATCGTGTGTCCTTTCATCTGCTTGCTTTAGCAGAATATCCTTTCTCCTGAGTTTGCTACAGCTAAATGTTTCTTCATGAATCTGCCTTTGTCTTTCACCTGTGTCTTCTTCAGCTAAATGTCGCTTTATATGTTTGCCCCAGGAAAACACCATGCAAATGACTTTCCAAAGAACTCTTAAGTTTCTACTTCAACATACATTAAAAGTGTACTTGAGAAAAATATTAAATAGGTTTTTTTTTCTACTTTCAATATAATGTCCTCTCTGAAAGTATTGAGAAGACCCAAAGTATTGAGAAGACCTATGGTGCCGGGCGGTGGTGACACACACCTTTAATCGCAGCACTTGGGAGGCAGAGGCAGGCAAATTTCTGAGTTCGAGGCCAGCCTGGTCTACAGAGTGAGTTCCAGCACAGCCAGGGCTACACAGAGAAACCCTGTCTCAAAAACAACAATAACAAACAAATAAAACAACGACAATGACAGTAACAACAAAAGAGCTATGGTACAAGACTTGAGTGATGTGCAAAAGGTTACCAAGTGGAAAAACACACTCGAGGTAAAGTGAGACAAGAAATAAAGTTTTTATTTTTTCTCCTTAAATCTTAGCTGTTAAGGAAAATAAATAAATAAGCAAAATACAGAGTAAGATTCCTGTAATGGGTTTGGTCTAATGCTGTTTATATTCTAATGTTAATTAGGGTCCCTCAAAACTGTGTGCACAGAGATTCTGCACAAGACACCAAAGGATTCTTCCCCCAGTTAACTCTGATTTGTAAATAAAGATATGTGCAGCCAATAGCTAGGGAGAGGGCACATGAATGTCATTTAGGTTTCCTGGCCTTGGGACAAAGAGGAAGAGGAAGGAGAAAGTAGCCATGCCTTAGAAGAGTGTGCAGGAGACAAGAGAGGGGCCATTGGATAGTGAAGCAAGAAGAGTTGCCATGTCCTCTGGGCCTAAAGATGATATCCCAGTGGCCTGTCTGGTTAGAGCTAAGAGTAACTCAGATGAATCATAGTAAGTAATAACTTGGGCTATCAATTAAGGTAGATTCTAACAGCATAGACAGTAGGCAGTTGCCCAGCTATTGTGCTGCATAAGACATATTAAATATAGAGGCTGTGTGTGTGTGTGTGTGTGTGTGTGTGTGTGTGTGTGTGTGTGTTTCATCTGGGAACATAGAAGCTCTAACGTGGGAAGGATCCACACATCACAAGTTTTAAGAATATTTATAAAATAGATCCCTGGTTAAGCAAGGGCATATTTCTTCTTTGCTTATTTGGTTATACCATAGAAATTTTGGTAGAGTATATGCAAGCAAGGAAGGTGAAATGATAGGATTGAATTTTAGAACAAAAAATGTATATAGCATTATATATCTACAAATGGCAGACTCTAAAATATATTTGGATATCTCATGCAAAATATTTCTGGAGGTTTCCTCTCCAGAAAAGGTTTCCTATCCTTTCCTCCCCCCCCCCCTGTGCTTCTATGAGGATGCTCCCCGCACCAGCCCACCCACCTCAGCCTCCCTGCCCTGGCATTCCCCTACACTGGGGGCATTGAGCTTTCATAGATCCAAGGGTCTCTCTTCCCATTGATCTTTGACAAAGCCATCCTCTGCTATACATGCAGTTGGAGCCATGGATCACTCCATGTTTACTCTTTGGTTGGTGGTTTAGTCCCAGGGAGCTCTGGGGGTCTGGTTGGTTGAAATTGTTCTTCCTATGTGTTGCATACCCCCTTCAGAATTAGCATACAATAGAAAAGTACAGACAATCCACCTGACTATATATGTGTTCCCTTCAGAAAATTAATCTGGTCATTGGGGAACACTCAATGTTGGATCCTCATCTGGCCAAGTCATACTTTCTATGCAGGAGACTCATGGCATCAGGCTAGGTCTCTTCTAAGAGTCTTTGTTAGGCAATGTAATTAGTCCAATTCCTCTCAGAACATTTCTACCCACCTCACCTCACAGTTACATTTAAACCAGAAGAGGATACTGAAACAGAAGTGGGTAGAGATGTAAACTTTAGCACATCTTTCTTGCTGCATTGTCTGAAGTTCTTCACATCTACCACAACAGTACTGTCCAGGAAACAGGATAGCTGTAGCAAAATAGACAATTAATTATTGATTAAGAAACCAATTCATCTACATCAAAGTTTGCACAAAGAATGATCCTTAGACAAATAACGGAGAACTTGTGTGAATTCTACCACTCAGAAACCATCATAGCTCCGTGTAGCATAATCACACTTCATAATGAGCCCTACTCTTGCCAATTGAATAAACAAGTCTATTGCTCAGCTGGACCCCAGAACAAAATTTCAGGACATCACCTATCATTCCTTTGGATACTGGTTTATTGTCGATTTTGAAACATTTTTACTTTTCTATTAATAGAGATATTTTTTCTTAATTAAATAATTTGAATTGAGAAAACCCATATTTGATTAGGATTACAGGTAGGTGTACAAGAATTTAAACCAGCAGCGTCAAGACTGTGGCAAGAGATCACATCCAAATACCTAGGTTTTTGTAATCTGGCTAAAATACAGACACACCCTTAGTACATACCTTTAATCTCAAAATGATACTGTCTGATTGAGGATCAGACAAAATAACATCAGAGAAATATTTGACAGAAATGAGTCAGAGATAGGATATGCCCAACTCCCATTAGGACAGGAAAAAGAGGCTACTTAAAAGCAGTTCAAGGACAGAATGAAGAGGATTTTAGTTGAGTTCAGTGCCATTCATTTGAATGGCATGTTGGTCAGTTGACGTCTGTAAAATTGAATTGAATGTGCGCGGGTTCAGTTTAGTTCTTGCAGTTCCACTCAGTTCTCTTCTGTTAGTATAGTCACTGCAGTTCAGTTTGTGTTCAGAGAGTTCAGAGGCAGGTTTTCCAAACAGAAAAATTAATTCAGAAGCCAAGAGAAGCCAATTTAAGTCAAAAGTTTGGAGAGGAGGTTGAACCAGAATATCCCAGTTGAATCTGTCAGGCAGAGTTCAGAAAGAGCGAGAAAGAGTGAGTTTACTCCAAAATAAGCCTCAGAATTTGGAACAGTCTAGTCCTAGTCTAGCAGATAGAGACTGGAAGATGAAGGCTTCAAGGTCCGGGCTTGTAGAATGTAAGATTGTATAGAGGAAAAAAACTTCCTGGCCTAGGCCTAGGAATAGTTAGATCACAGAAAGACATGCTCTAGACTCAGCCCACGTCATTTGGGACAACAGCTTGGGTACAGCTCTCATCTCATCTCTTCATCTGAAGAAATAAAAATGACATTGACAAGTGGGAAGATTCAATTTTAATCCAGAACTTTTGAGGTAGAAATATCTACCTTTAATCTAGACTATACCTGCTGATGGCTCAGGACATGAAAGAATGAAACTTAATCGTTTTCCCTGCTTACTTTTGCCCTTATTAGCTAGTCCATTCTTTCACTGGCATTGGAACCTATTTCTTGGGATTCAGGGTTATACTGAAGACAAACGAAGACATTATGACTTATGGACTGAACAACTACTGAATTCTTGGGAGTTTCTATTGGTTGGCGGCCATAGTTGAACTAGCTGAACCACAGTCAGTCTCTCTCTCTCTCTCTCTCTCTCTCTCTCTCTCTCTCTCTCTCTCTCTCTCTCATTCTATAGGCCCTGTTTCTCTAGAGAACACTAACTAATGCAACTAAGCATCCCCTTACTATGGTTTGCTCAACTAGCTTCATTACATAATTCAAGAACACCTGTAGAATAATGATAACACCCTCAGTGTGCAGATCGTTTCCACATCATTCAGGAATGAAGAAAAATGCCACTAAAGCTGTTTGATGGGGGCAATTCCACAAAAATTCTTCCCATGAATTTTTGTCAACTCTATTTGCCAAACCTAACCTGCACATACACAATCTGTGTATACTCTAAAAACACATATTAAAATCATGCAGAATGTGATATATTTTTCTTTCATAACCATAAACATGCATTGCTATGAAAATCATGCCAATATTACTTTTGCATAATTTCCATAATATGGGACAGCTAATTCTTCATGGGAAGTTATTTTTTAACTTAGGTAATTCTAAAAGTTTGTGCATATAAGGGAATAATCAGAGTGAGAATAACCAATAAAACTCATGATGTTAACAACTGTGAGAACATATGTGTAATATTATTTGTTGTCATTAAAGTCAATATGTTTAAATTGAAATGGAGCATGTGATGCATAAAATTAAAACATAAACTTAGGGAATACTGTTGTTCACCTTTGTTTCCCCTAATTTAAACAATTTTACTTTCCCATCAAATATACTGTGCTGGTTTAAAAATGAATAGCCAGATGTAATCCCCTCCAGAAATAGTATTTTTATCATTGTTATGTTTCAAGTAGGGCATTCAAGTGAGTTGTGTTCTCAATACTAAGAATCCCATTGCTTGAATTTGAGGCTCACATTTTATCTTCTATCTGTCATATTATTTGTTGATGTTGATAATAAAACATAAGGCAAATGGTACTATCTTCAGTTAATCACCAACTTTATAAAATATGACTCCTTTTTAAAGACAGAAGCAACTGGAATAGCTTAATAAAAACAAAAATTTTAGAAACAGATGAGGGGTACTTGATCTAAATGCCATTATAAAAAGTCTAAAGCAAAGATAAAATTGACTAGTTTTCCTACATTCTTTTGAATAAATATCTGCAAGGACATGAATGAATCTATTTGTAGTGGTATTCTTAAACATTTTCTCTATGCCAGAATAAATAAGATATACAAAGCTTTCAAGTTTTCTAAGTTAAAAAATAACTTTCCATGAAGAATTAGCCTTCTATAATTATGCAATTCTCAATATTATATATTACTGTTTTAATTTCATTATTATAGAAATCATTAACATTGAGATAATTTCTCAGATTGAAACTATTTCCTTTTAAATTATTAAGATTAAATTGATCCTAATTGTTGTGATTTTTATACAGTACATTTTAAAAATACTACTGTTTTAAATAGCCTTGTTCTTCAACTGATGGAACTATTTGAAGAGGTTCAGGAAATGATAAGATGATTTAGACATCATTGTAGGAAGGAGATTGCTGGAGTTACATCTTTGGATGTTGCATCTTATCAAGCCACTCACCCCATCTTTTTTCTATTTTTGCTTGTCTACAGTGAGGTGAGCAATGCATAGCACATACTCTCCTTACTATGAACGTATACCTCACTGCAGCTACAAAATCAACAAAGCCAAATACTTTGGACTGACACCTCTGAAATGGTTATCTAACAATCTTCCCATCTTCATGCTGATTTGCATGAGATAGTCTATCAAAGGGATACAAAATTTGCTAAAACAATGATTAACAACAAGGATAATGTCACTAGAAAACTCATTTGTGGCAGAGAAAGTCAAATTTAAAAACAATTATATCTGTGGCTGAGATGGTTCCATGGTTAAGAGTGCACACAAGTTCAGATACCAACTGAAGTGGCTTACAGAGTGCATGGCTTGCACTATCTACAGCTATATACTGAGGCATGTGTTTTTACTTCTATAGTTGAAAGAGGAATTGGTGTAGTTTTAAATAATCATGGTGTAATGTTGATGAAGTTAGTATTCACTTAATTATCATTGTAGACATTTATGCTATCTCCAATATTTACAATATAAAAGAAGGAAAGGTACAAATGAAGGGGAAGCCAGAAGGATAAGGATAGAAGAAAATAAATGGAGAAAGAAAAAGAGGGAAAAGAAGAGAGACAGAAATGCACAGAGCAATATATATATACTAAAAATATTTGCAGAATGGGTGTCTCTAGTGTACTACCCAATTGTCTTCGAAATTACCTATATCTGTTGCCTTTACTTCTTTTATCTTATTCTCTTTCAGACGCCATTGAGTCTACTTTTTATACATTGAATTATAGGAATGTTATTTAGAGAGCAATGGGTACTTTTCTGAAATTGGCGCTACTTTTTAAATCCTTCAGATTGCTGTCTGGTTATCACCCCCATTTGTTTCTCAGTGGTTGATATAGTCTTCCTTGTTTTATGCTCAGAACACCCTCCTTACCAAATAATTCCTTTCCTCCACTCTTTGCTTCATTTAGGAAATAACATCTAGCAGATTTACATATATTTGCATGCCGATGAGGCATTTCTTTATGAGGCCCAAATCTCTTCTCTGGTCTAAGAATTTGACATTTCACATTGAATGCTTTTTCAGGCACTTCGTATTTAAAATATCCCAAATTCAGCTATCAATCTAGCAGTCATCCCATTTTCAACATCTCTATTAATAAACCTACATCAATTAGCTTATCTAAGCACACATCTAGGATTGATTTCTAACTCTGCTCCCCATCTTCACTGTTTCAAATCAGATATAAGCTACCTACCCTCTAACATTGTGAGAAAGTGGCTAATTAGATGTTTTCCTTAATAAGTTTCCTTGGTTGTAATATACCTTTTCAACAATAAAACAGTAACTGAAACAATTATTACTAGACTATACCACATATATTATTATACATCAAGACTTTTAAATGCATTGATTTGTTATTAGAAATATAGAAACAAAAATGACTGGAATTTTAAAATAAAATGTTATAAAGTACAGTAAACCCTCACTAGAGCAATTAGGCATCACAGAGAAATAAGAGATATTAATAAAAATACTTTTTAAAATGATTGGGCTAGGGGGTTAGAGATCGCTGAATGATTTACAGCACTTGCTACTGTTCCAGGTGACCCAGGTTCAATTCCCATCACCCATATAAAGGCTCACAGTTGTCTATTACACCAGTTCCAGGGAGTCCAATGGACTCTTCTGGCCTCCATGGGCACTGTGTGTGTGAGTGGTACACAAATACATGTGCAAGAAAAAAAATCTAAAAAAATTTAAAAATTGTTTCCTTTGATAATTAAGACTACAATATTGCTACAACGGAGATGTTCAGTAAAAATGTATAGTACAAAACACATATTAATTGCATTTCTTTTTACTATTAATCTTCAAGGAAATAAAACATTTTTTTCTTTAAAACAAAATACTTAGAAATAAACATATGTAAGGGAAGACCTTATATATACTGGCAAATCTTAAACATTTTTCAAAACCCTACAAATGTGAAAAAGTATACAGATTTTTTTTTGCACATGAATATTGTCACAATTATCATCTTGCTGTCCTGACTGTTTTACATAGCTACAACAGAATCTGTGGAACTGGGTGATTTAAAACAGGAAAAGCTTATCAGGACTTACAGACTTGGACTCAGTGATGCCACCCTCAGACAAAGTCTTTTAGATGTTTATGTCATAGTGAAAGCACAAGAGAAAAAATAGAAAAGAAAAACAAAAAGAAGAAAGCACAAGAGAGCCCCATACATATCAAAACACAAAACATGACTGGGAGTCCTTAGCAATTTACCTGCCTTTATAACTAAGTACCATGAGAAAAACATTTCTCTCTCTTAATGATCAACCACTTTAAGATTCACCTTACAACACAGCTACAATGGCGATCAGATTTTAAAATAAATTTTTTTTCCAAGACATCTAAATGCTAACAATATCAACATGATATGTGTGTTTGATGGCATTTTCTGTCAATGACAGTCACTAAAATAAAGGAAAGACAAATCCTTAGATCTCTCTGGAGTCATAAAATTAAACAAGAACAAAACAAGCATGACTTATACAAAAGACTCTTAGACCTAAAATAAACAAACAAAATCAACACAATACAAAAAATAAAATAGAAAAAAAAAAGAAAAAAGAAAAAGCAAATAAAAACATAGACCAAAAAGGAGCCCAATACTAAACTATTGCTTGCTACATTTATGTGAACGGTCTAAGACTACAATGTGGGGTAAAGGCAGTACTGATTTTGGAAAATTAAATATGAACAGGCATGAAGAAAAATGTAACTCTTATCTCATATCCCACATGACAAACAACTCAGCAAGAACTAATTGTGAACCTTATGTGCAGTAATATTTTTAAACATTGCTTGGGATATTAATTTCAAATGTTTTAACATAAAATAAATATTTTAAGATTGTTAACAATTTAGTTATCTTTCCTTTATTTTTCTGTATTATGTATATCACAACATCATACTCTACTATATATTTGTATATACAAATGCTAAAATTATTTTTTAATAAATACCTTTAAAGGCACATGAAATGCCCACTGTGATGTAATGCCCAAATGTACTGAGAAGCTGGGCATGAAGAACTAGTTTTAAAAGATGCTTTTCTTTCTAAAATAAATTTAACTGGGGGAAAATCCCTGCAAGGCTTCAATAACACCAATAATAGCATTATGTATGTTTTAAGAGGTGAGAAGTAGCTAAGCAGTGGAAATTTATGCTTAGAGGAAAATCGTTAGCAGGAGATAGTGGAAGCTGAAGACATTCAGAAATATGGCTTCAATTTATAGATTTAGTCAAAAGTTATTAACCTTGGGTTCATGCTTTGGATACTATTCCTTGAAATCTTATTTTAAAATTTGTTTTTATTTGCATACATGCTTTATGGCAGACTAAAAACAACCTCAGCTTACATTACATCCTCTACTGAGGCTTATGACCTAGATACGGGTCAACAACCACCATTGACACTGAGCGCTTTTGCACTCTGAGTTTTAATTACATTGGCTTTTATGAAAATATGTAGAGTCTTATTTTATCTGGTCAGAAACATCATTTGATTTCTTAGTTCATTATTTTCTTTCCTAAATTTTCATACATATAGAGGTTTTTATTGTTGTTGTCTTTTTTTTAGTCCATCATTCTTCAAGTTTCGTTGTTATGTCCCCAAATACTGAAGCCTCTTATTTATTTAAGAGGAATTGGCACATGGTGGAAGGAATATAATCACTGTATCTAAATTAGTATTATAAAGGACAAAGAGGAAAGATAAAAAGGAAACAGAGTCCTCTCCATTTATGCCTTGAGATAATATTGCTGTGTAGACCCTTCACTTCAGAACAGAGAGAAACTTAATTAAGAAATATTTTCAGTGCTATCTAGTGCAATCCAAGTAATATAGTCATGGATACCAAGATAAAGAATCTCATCACAGTACATGTCAATGATATCTAAGAAGATTAGAGGACTAAATCATAATAAGAATTTATTAGAAACTATGATATTGGAGATCATATCAGGCAATATAATATGTGATTTTTATCGTAGAAGCCTGGTGATCTTCTAGCATAAATAAATACGAACACAGACACACAAACTTAAGCCAGTGCAACTAATGCAAAGTCTCCACATACTTCAGATATTAGACTCTAAGGTAAAACAGATGTTGACTGTGTCTTGATGAGCTGACACCATGAGTCCCCCTGAAGGAGGCTCAGGCAACCTTAGCTACAAATTATTTAAAAGACTATGCATAGAAACCCAAAACACTTTCAATAAATGCAAATCAACATTATTATATTTCACACACCGTGATGTTATATTTGGAGAAGTATAAACAGTAATTTAATATTTTATATAAATGCAATATTGACTATTTTTCTGTGCCAAACCCTGTTATATTAAAAATGACGGGTCCGCTTTCTGCTCTTTGACGTTGCCAAGGAAGCATCGCTGAAGGCTCTCGTAACCCTGCCGTCATGTCTAAGTCAGAGTCTCCCAAGGAGCCAGAACAGCTGCGGAAGCTCTTCATCGGAGGGCCGAGCTTCGAAACAACTGACGAGAGTCTGAGGAGCCATTTTGAGCAATGGGGAACACTAACCGACTGTGTGGTAATGAGAGATCCAAATACCAAGAGATCCAGGGGCTTTGGGTTTGTCACATATTCCACTGTGGAAGAAGTGGATGCTGCCATGAAGGCAACACCACACAAGGTGGATGGAAGAGTTGTGGAACATAAGAGAGCTGTGTCAAGAGAAGATTCTCAGAGACCAGGTGCCCACTTAACTGTGAAAAAGATCTTTGTTGGTGGTATTAAAGAAGACACTGAAGAACATCAGCTGCGAGATTATTTTGAGCAGTATGGGAAGATTGAAGTGATAGAAATTATGACTGACAGAGGCAGTGGAAAAAAGAGGGGCTTTGCTTTTGTTACCTTTGATGACCATGACTCTGTGGATAAGATTGTTATTCAGAAATACCATACTGTGAATGGCCACAACTGTGAAGTAAGAAAGGCTCTGTCAAAGCAAGAGATGGCTAGTGCTTCTTCCAGCCAGAGAGGTCGCAGTGGTTCTGGAAACTTTGGTGGNGGTCNTGGAGGNGGCTTTGGTGGCAATGACNATTTTGGTCGAGGAGGGAACTTCAGTGGTCGTGGNGGCTTTGGTGGCANCCGTGGTGGTGGTGGATATGGTGGCAGTGGGGATGGCTATAATGGATTTGGCAATGACGGTGGTTATGGAGGAGGCGGCCCTGGTTACTCTGGAGGAAGCAGAGGCTATGGAAGTGGTGGACAGGGTTATGGAAACCAGGGCAG
>NC_034592.1:41257787-41259851 GCF_900095145.1 Mus pahari | reverse complement strand
AAACTTCCCCAACAGTGTGAAGTTAGAATTCCTTCAGGGTGGTGCCAAGTTCCATTTGGAATTTATTTATGGTTGCTTGGGTGGAGAAGCCATTGTCTTCAAAAACCTTGATGTTGTTAAACTGTGTTACTGTTGTAACTTTTAATGAGTTTCACCATTGAAAGGGTCATCCAAGCAAAGTCACAATTTGGTTATAAAACGGTTGTTGGCACACCCTATGCAATATCAAAATTGAATAACAGTATCAGATAAAATAACAGATGGGAATGAAGCTTGTGTATCATCCATTATCATGTGTACTCAATAAACGATTTAATTCTCTTGAAAAAAAAATGATGGGTCCAATATCTGGAAACTAGGATTGGATGTCTGAAAACTATGTATATAGTCTCAGTGAATAACCTCATGAGTCTAGACAAGAGAAAATGGCCACCTATTTATTCATACAGGACATTCCTGCCCTTTCTGAAGTTTCTGTTGTAACCTTTTACTTGTTAATTCTGTTATTACCATCTACATGGTATCTCTCCAATTAAATACACAGCAATAGTCAATGCTAAAATGCTTATTGGTTGCTAAAACAATATCCTAGGTAATTGATGTATAAATAGAAAAGAACCTATAACATACAATAAATAAATCGGCACTCAAATATAGAGGATAGGATGAAAAATACTGAAAAGCTGTGTCTGCTGCTATGGTCCAACCTTGTATGGAGCTTACAAGAAATAAGCAGGGAGTGGAGGGAGCATCAGGAGCTAATCATTCCTATGCTACTGTATGAGGTTTCAGACAGGGAGTAAGCACCACTATTAACCTTGGAAAAGTTGGCTTCAAGACGTTTTAGTTTTATGCCATTTTTGAAAGTTCTGAATGTGAAATATTCTACTGTCACTTCTTTTGTTTCACATTATGCAGCTGGTCAGCTGAGATACATTCCATTCAGCACATGTGCAGAGAGGCTAGCCTATGTTCACAGTGTGGTAACAGACTACCTCTCTGCCTGGTAAACCATAACAGTAGTCATGAGGAGATACTTTGATACTTATCCTCCAGGCACATGCATTATCATTCAGTTACGATACATAGTGAATAATGCATTATTCAAAAATGTCTACTGACAAAAATAAACCACGCAGAGTAGATAGAATTTGTGACATGCATACTCATCTTGTGGGAGACATAGTATGTAGATTCAAGATTGCATTCAGTATGGATTTAATAGAAAAATAATGAATGACCTATGGATTCAGTAAGATCAAAACTGAGGGGGGGGGAAGATGATACGATAGATCTATTGTTGCTGGAATATCTTTTAAGAAAGGGGAGTAGCATGTATGACACAGTGCTGGAGAAGCGACAGGTTCAGCTACACAGTGGCATGCCTGAACACTCCAGTTGCTAGATCCCAGCTATGTGCTGTCTGCATTGAATTCACAGATATGAATAAATGAATGTCTGAGACAGAAAATGTCTAGAAATTATATGGCAGGATGATAAATAATCATTTCTCTCATAGCAATGTGTAGGGTAGATTTGATAGAGATGACTGTTGAAGTTATCAGAAGAATAAAAAAACTGTGTTCAGATGGTTGATTCTGTGTGGTCGACAACGTTCTCTGTTTCTTGCCTTAGCCCTCTCCTTACATATTTTTAGATAATTACTGCTCCACAATTACTTGACCTTTAGTAGAGAAATATTAGTGGACATTAAGACAACATAGCTAGATTTACTTTCACATAGCTGAAAAAATTATACACACACACACACACACACACATATGTATATCTATCTATCTATCTATCTATCTATCTATCTATCTATCTATCTATCTATCTATAAAACATGGGTTCAAAACTATAATTGGATGAGTACTTTTAAATTTTCTGAGTAAGTTTAAATACTTTAATAAGAAACAAAATATTGCCAGGCAGTGGTGGCACACGCCTTTAACCCCAGCACTTGGCAGGCAGAGGCAGGCAGATTTCTGAGTTTGAGGCCAGCCTGGTCTACAGAGTGAGTTCCAGGACAGCCAGGGCTACACAGAGAAACCCTGTTTTTTT
>NC_034592.1:41240601-41257672 GCF_900095145.1 Mus pahari | reverse complement strand
AAGAAGAAGAAGAAGAAGAAGAAGAAGAAGAAGAAGAAGAAGAAGAAGAAGAAGAAGAAGAAGAAGAAGAAGAAAATAAAAGAAACACAATATTGAGAATAAACTGAAATATAAATAAAAAAACTAAAAAAAGTAATTTTCTTCAATCTTAGAAATACATTATAGGTAAAAGAAAAATGGGTGGCCTGATTATAAAGTCTCAGCAGGATCAATGATAAATAATGAGCAAAGGTCAAAAGATGACCTTTTGTTCATCTTTAACTCATCTGATCAACCCTTTTTCCCCTCCCTTTTGGTCCTTTTTATTTCTTTTTAAATTATTCTTCTCGCAAGTACTATATCCCAGCTACAATTTCCTCTCCCTCTCCTTTCCCAATCAAGTCTGCTCCAGTCTCCTCTCTCCCAATTTCTCCTCTAGTCAAGATATATCCTATTTCAGAAAAGAGCCGAGCTTTCAGAGACATTCACCAAATATGTTATAACAAGCTATAACAGAAACAGGCACGTATTCTCACATCAGGACTAGAAGAAGCAACCAATGAGGAGAAAAAGAAAATTTCTTAAAGGCAAAAAGTGTCAGAGACAGCCCCCACACCCACTGTTAGGAATCCTGCAAGAACACCAACCTAAACAACCATAACATGTATTCATAGGACCTAGGTCAGACCCATCCAGACTTTCTGTGAGCCCACGTGAGTTCCAGTCAATTGACTCTGTGGGCCCTGTTCTTGTGGTGGCTCCTTCTTGATCCTCCAACTCTTCTTCCCAGTCTTCTGTAGGAATCCCAGAGTTTCTCCTTATATTTGGCTGTGAGACATTGCATCTATTCCCAACAGTTGCTGGATAAATCCCTTTTGGTCTCTCTAATAACAATTATACTAGGCTTTGATCATAGCACATCATGAAAGTATGATAAACATTAGATCAGATATTTTGTGACAGGGTTGGTGTCGAAATTCCTCCATATGAGGCCTTGTCTTGTTTCAGAAATTGACAGGTTCAGGCTTTATGTCCCACAATACTAGGTGTCTTGGCTAGTGTCACTCTCATAAATTCTATGGAATTTCTATTGTACTATGTTTCTACTCCTCCCAAATAGCCCCCAATGCTATTCTTCTCTCCCAGCATTCACTTTCTCAATCTTCCCAACCTGAACCCTCTGCCTCCATCCCTCCCTTCCCCAGTTT
The DNA here is from genome assembly GCF_900095145.1 of Mus pahari. NCBI lineage: Eukaryota > Metazoa > Chordata > Mammalia > Rodentia > Muridae > Mus > Mus pahari. Next base: position 41,256,485 of record NC_034592.1, on the reverse strand, counting down.
ACTTGCTAGACATCAATAAACAAATAATCCAGTTAAAATGGGGCTCAGATCTAAACAGAATTCTCAATAGAGGAATTTCTAACAGTTAAGCAACACTTAAAGAAATGTTTCACACCCTTAGCCATAATGGAAATACACACCAAAACAACTTTGAGATTCCATCTTATATATGTCAGAATGGCAAAGATCAAAAACACAAGTGACAGCTCATGTTGTTGAGGATGTGGAGCAGGGAGAAAACCCATCTAATTCTGGTGGGAGTGCAAACTTAACACATCTACTATAGGAAACAGTATGTTGTCTTCTCAGAAAATTATAAATTGATCTACTTCAAGACACAGCCACACCGTTCTTGACCATATACCCAAAGGACAGTCATCTTACTCCAGAGACCGTTGTTCACCTCGTTCATAGGAGCTTTAGTCACAAGAGTCAGAAACTAGAAACAGCCTAGATTTCTCTCAAAGAATTGAAAATATATGGTATATTTACACAATTGAGATTTTTTTTACAGCTGTTAAAATAAATGGCATCATAAAATTTGTTGACAAATAGATGTAATTAGAAAATAATCACCCTGAGTGAGGTGACCCAGATATAGAGAGACAAACATGGTATGCTCACTTATCAGTGGATAGTGGCTGAAAAGTAAAAAAAAAATGCTATAATACACAGACCAGTGGCTAAGTAAAAAGTACAGAATAAGGCAGGGACAGTGGGGAGCGGGGGGACACAAGGACTTTCCTGGGAGGGAATATAGAACTGATCAAACCTTTCATTCCGATAAAAATCATTATGTGATATGAAGAAAGCTTCCATAGTGTATGCTATATGTGAGCTAGAGAATATACACAAATATAAAACATGACTAGTTCAACTGTGATGATATAGAAGTAAGATTCAGGTCACTCACATGTATAATTTTTAAAAGAATTATTATCACATGAAAGGCATAAAATCAATAGTCAATTGCATTTTAATTGTATGTCTTCCATAAAACAGTACTCTCAGTATAAATTTTTGACTTCTCAGTAGGTAAAAAAAAGTCAACATTTAAAATTTTTACATTTTCTTTTAAGTATATACTTTATATTTATAGAATTTTTTTTCTCAAAGTAGCTGTATTTATTATGCTTGCTATCCTCAGATGATTAATGGATATTATATTTGAAAATACATATTTGTAACATAGGAAAATATAATTAAGAAGACATTTTATCTTTAATAAGTATGTAAAGGTTAATATTTATGATATTCGTTACCTGGCATCTCATCTAGTCAACACAGTGTTGACTTCTTCAAATGTTTAATGTCCTTTCCCAGGAGCCATTGATAAATTAGAAAGGATCTATCAATAATCACATGGTGATCATGATATTGTAGACATCTTTTATTTACCCATCTATCCAGCTTTCCCTCCATTCCATTTGCCACTCACTGAACTCACATGGACATTACAGATCGCTGCTTTAGTCTCCACAGATAGAACCTCCCAGAATATATTAATAGCTTTTACATTTTACAAGTGCTATGACAGACTTGGAGGAACTGACGTGATGGGGGACTCAAAAGGAACCAGGTGCTAGTATGGTAAGGGCATGAATCAACAAAGTGAGGTTTCAGGGCTCAGTCATAGTTTTGGGTTGCACAATAAATACAGGACAGGAAGCAGAACTGAGAGTAGAATAATGGTGAAGAATATCAAAGCCTTTACAACTTGCTCAGATTTTGACTTTACCTTATGGATTATGGATTACAGAGGTTTCAAAAATGGCACCAAAGTACTCCTACTGTTTAAGATATTTGATATTTGGAATTTTACAGAAGATCAAGCCTGTAGGACCAAAACTAAAAGAGAAAATTGTTAGAATATTATAAACTGAGGTTTAAAATATTTAACCTCACAATGCAGGGATTTTTACAGTAGAAGCATGACATAAAAAATGAAAGTTATTATTGATTGCTTTGAAGTGAACTAGTTTGTTTCTTCAAATAATATTTACACCTGTAATATCTAAGCCTTTTTTTAAAACAGGGTTAACAATATAGGAATAAGAAGGCAGGCAAAGCATTATGCTTTTTAGGAAGCTGACTTATATGATAAAATTATGATTTTAAAAATATCTAACTTGAAGTTACATAAGATAATTTAATGGGGTAAAGTTCCAAAAGAATGAGTTGAATGCTGACAGCATAGCTTAGCTGACCTACGGAAAACTCTCCGCGGAGACTGATTTTGTACTTGTAGACGACGGAAGAAGGTTCAGCTATAAAGCGCTTAAGAGGCCATTGTGGCAACAGCTCAGTGAGGAGGTTAAAGGCCTATAGGACACACCATAGCCTAAGTGTGAATCAAACCTCAAAAACGAAAATAGGAAACACTCTAAACAGATGCAGGAGGATGTTAAACATTCACATCATTATGCCCTGTTTGTTAAGGGAGGGGTAGCAAAATTTCATACAGTCATAAGATATCAGTGAATTACATAGAATGTGGCAGTATAGTGTAAGAATGGGAAATACATTACATGACTGGGAGGAGATTTCATAATGAAATGATTATTGGAATCATATATATATATATATATATATATATATATATATATATTTTTTTTTTTTTTTTCAGATATATAAAGTGACTTGAGTCAGTTCATTAAAAAGTTGTTACAACTGGGAATGACAAACCTGACAGCTGGACAGCAAGGTGTTCAACTTTAATAAACTGAGAGTGTGCTGATGATGAATGTTAATAAGCGATTATCCACCCAGATGTTTAACACAAAAACAAAATTTGAAATGATCAAGTAGAGCTTTTTAAAGGATCATTTTCCCCATGTCATCCTTTGCTGGAGCTGCTCCAGACAAAAGTGACTAACTGGTTAGGCCTGCTCAACATGAATTTCATTATTTCATATCTTACTCATTCTCTTGCCTAATATTATTTGTAACAGTAAATTCTAGCACATCTCTGGCAAGGGGCCAGTAATAGCTCATGGTCCCACACAAACTCGAAAATGTAAAATAATAACGAAAAAAGAGAGAGGAGAGAGAGACAGAGAGAGAGAGAGAGAGAGACAGAGACAGAGACAGAGACAGAGACACAGAGAGAGACAGAGAGACAGAGAGACAGAGAGACAGAGAGACAGAGAGACAGACAGAGACAGAGACAGAGACAGAGACAGAGACAGAGAGACAGAGAGAGAGAGACAGACAGAGAGAGAGAGAGAGAGAGAGAGAGAGAGAATTGAAGAATGTATTTCTAATAGTACAATTATGAACTTGAGTTCACTTGTTTTGGCGTTACATTTCATAGACTAACAGAAGCAAATTTGCTCAAGTTATATACTCTGAGCATTTTTATTTTAATGTTTTGCTGTTCTAGTTGCAGTCAGTCAGGAGGGACTATAACTAACACTGTACGGTATAATTTAAAACACCTAGAAAATTTGATATTTAAGGCTTCACAAAAGAAGTGGCAAGTGTTAGAGATATTGTAAAAGTCCAAGTGTCAGAAGCTGATGAATGAGCACTGTCCAACATCCCAAACCCTCTCAGGAGGTATAACTGTTAGCTCACTGTACTTACCATCCACACCTAAAATTATTATTTTCCAAGTAAAAGCAAACTCTTGAAGTGATAGTCTTACCCAGACTTCCTGCAGCAAAATGTCTGATACTAGCCTCAAGATTGTGTATCTCTATTAACCTCTCTGTCCTCTCTGTGGGCCAGTTATGGGGGCCTGTGCTGTTGGATTTGCTAAAGGAGGCAGATGTAGAAGAGCATGATTTTGAGGCCAGCCTGGGTTGCACATTTTGGGGAAGGAATGACTGAAGAAGCCAGAAAGATCAAGAACACCACAAGAATAAGGTTCACACAACTAACTGACTCATGTAGGCTCACAGAGATCAGGGGCCTGCTTGGGTCTGACCTAGGTCCTTTGCATATACGTTATGGTTATGTGGGTCAGTGTTCTTGTGTGAATACTATCAGAGAGAGCACGGGCTGTCTCTGATTAACTGACTACTGCTGCGACCCCTTTTCTCCTACTGGGTTGCCTTGTGAAACCTAAATGTGAAAGTATGTGCCTGGTCCACTTATAGCTTGTTATGCCACATTTTGTGGATGTTCTTAGAAGGGAGGCCTCCTCTTTTCTGAGGGGAGGTGGAGGGGAAATGAACCTGGCAAAAAGGGGGACATGGCAGGAGAGGCTAGGGAATGGGGGATGAGAATTGCCGTCAAGAGTAATATATGAGAGAAGAATAAAGAAAGAAAAAAAAAACCAGTCTCTGGGGGCTGGTAATGTGCATTTAGAATGGAAGTAGGCCATAGCATGGGTTATTGTTATACACCCTTAAGTTCTAGGTGAATTCATCTCAATCTACCTCAATATACCACAGGAAAACAGTATAGTCAGGACACCTTTCTTAGTACCTTTTGATGGAAAATCATGGTAGTAAAATGGACACCTATGTTTTGATTTACTCAAGATTCAACATACAAATTCCTTTTAGTCATAAAGGGTGATTATTGTTATTTCTTATCAGGCAGATAGGTAAACCCAGAGCATCTTCTTCTATATCTTGTTGATCTTTTATTATGGTTTTAATTACATTGGTATCCCTAATTGTGTTTAAGGATTGCAGCGTTTGATAATCATAACCACAAATGGGAAGAATTCATCATGGACATAATTTTTAATTGACAATAAAATACTATTGGTATTTACATTTGAAGAACTACATTGTCATGCACACAGAGAATAGTATTGCTCCCTGAGAGACTAAACAAACTCACTAAGGAAGACATGACAGCTAATATATACACTTTGACACCAAAATCCTTCAAAATCTAGCGCAGGTGTAATTTTTTTTTTCTGACCTCCATAGCTGATTCTGCTCAGTCCTCACAATGAAGGGTTCCATAAGAAATAATACATACCTCCATTACTACTGATATATAGTTGTCTGTCTTCCCTGCTAGAGAGAAAATCTTTCCACACAGCCAGGCACACAGTAGGCTTTACATAAAGGTGTTTGGAGTGAACAAAATCTACAAGTAAGCAAGATAAGCTGAATGAAAGTATGGAGGTCACTGCCATCAGTGCAGCTCAGCTGGGAAAAAAAAAATCATGACTGCCAAGAGACAGTTTTAAATGGCTGTGATAAAACTAGGTGAACCCCTCAGCCTCAATATGTGAAGGATGAGGCACTAACAGCCCTGCCATCAAGTCAATAGTCTCTGGTCATGAGCAAAACTTTAAGTGAATTTGGATGGAAATCACTGTGAGGCAGGAATCAATCTTTCTGTACATATATGCTAAACAAGATGCCAGTTCTGCATGCAAGAAATAGAGAATTGTTAAATACAAATTTTGGAGGGAAGGGGGGAGGATTCAGAAGTGGCTTTCATTTCAGTGTGAAACAAAGATAAATGAAGACTGTAAAAGAAGTAGACAACCAAAGATGCTTTTTAAAATATAGTGATGTGAAGTGCATTTTGTGGTCAATAGTTTGATATCCTGAGTATGTTTAAGCTGTAAACCTATTTGGTAAGTTATCTAAAAGGTGCTCTAAGTAAATTCAGAGGCTGATGCTGCATGCATGTGCCATGGTTACAAATGTTTTCTCTTCATGATTGCTAATAGGTATGAGCCTATCATTGAGGCCATGCTTCACAAAGCAGGTAACAGATGCACTGGTCTCAGAGCTTCCTCCCCAAATTGAATTCTGTCAGGAAAACAGCAACAACAAATCAAACATAGCTTATATGACATGCCAGAATTTCAAAGTGTACCTAGAGAGAATTCTTCTCCCAAAATGTCATCAATGCATACTCACATAAGCATTCCTATTATCTTCATTAGGAACTGACAGTGTTGACTTCATTAGGGAGCTATGGTTATTGCATTATTAGCAACATGACAATTCTATTTAGGCTCTTGGCAATTCTTGTGAAGTAAAATATAAAGTTACTCTGGTAAGCTAATTTACAGTTTGTGTTTTATGTATGCCACCTGATAGGACTACCCAAAGAGACATACAAGTGATCTCAAATGTATAAACTCACAATATTTCAAAATGTCTTAAATTTGCAATATTGCTTGTGTGTGACAGTTTCTCCCTATGTCAATCAGAAGGGTCATGACCTTACTGTCTCCGTCTTTTGACTATCCGGATTTCTCTGTGTGCCGTGGCCACTCCTGAGCCAGAGGTTTTGGGGTGAAAAGGGAAGGGAGAAACAATGTAATCACATATTTATGTATTTAGATTGAATATAACTTATTTAATATAATAAGAGAAATACATTTTAAAAGTCATGGTAAAAATCTTCACATGCCTTTAAAAAACACATTTCATAGTAAAACCAAAGTATGTAGGATATAAGAGTTATATTAATTTGAAAGAGTTTAATAGCCTGATCTACAGAGTGAGTTTCAGGACAGCCAGGGCTACACAGAGAAACCCTGTCTTGAAAAACCAAAAAAAAAAAAAAAAAGTGTTTAACTTATAATTTTTGAATTTCATAAATGTAATATGATTTCAGATTTTTATTTTTCATTATGTTAGCATTACATAAATATATGCAATGTATTTTGATCAGACCCAAACCCCATTTTCCCTCCAAACTTTTTTTCAGAAACTAGAAAATTGACCATATGCTTGGTCACAAAGCAAGCCTCAACAGATAAAAAAAATTTGAAATAACACTTTGTATTTTATCAGACCACCATGAATTAAAGCTGGAAAACAACACCAGCAAAAACAACAGAAATTCTACATCCTCATAGAAACTGAACGACTATCAACTAAATGACCCTTGGGTCAGGGAAGATATAAAGAAAGAAATTAAAACCTTTCTGGAATTCAATTAAAATGAAGGCACAGCATAGCCAAACATGTGGGACATATAGAAAGCTGTGATAAAAGAAAAGTTCATACCATTAAGTAGCTTCATTAAGAAAATGTAGAGATCACATACTCCTGACTTTTTATTTATTTATTTATTTTATTTATTTATATGAGTACACTGTTGCTTTCTTCAGACACACCAGAAAAGTGCCTCAGATCCCATAACAGATGGTTGTGAGCCACCATGTGGTTGTGGGAATTGAACTCAGGACTTCTGGTAGAGGGGTCAGTGCTCTTAACCGCTGAGCCATCTCTCCAGTAACCCCTACTCATGACTTAAAAACACATCTGAAAGCTGTAGAATCAAAAGAAGCAAAGATACTTAAGAGGCATAGATAGTGAGAAATACTCAAATTCAGTGCTTAAATCAATAAACTAGAAAGTAAAAGAACAATACAATAAATGAATGAAACCATGAGCTTGTTCTCTGAGAAAAATCAATAAGATGACCATCTCTTAACAAAACTAACAAAAATTAGTTAAAAGGCAGAGAAACCATATCTAAATCAACAAAAGTCATAAATCAAAAAGGAGAAAATTAACAACAGACATTGAGGAAATTCAAAGAATCATTAGGTCTTACTTCAATAGCTTATAGTCCACAAAATCAAAAAAAAAAAAAAAAGTCTAAATGAACTAGATGATTTCCATGATATATTCTATGTGCCAAATTTAAATCAAGATTCTGTAAACAATTCAAATAATACTATAACATGTAAAGAAATAGAAGCCATCATTAAAAGTTTCTCAACAAAAAACAGTCCATAGCCAGATGGTCTTAGTGTAGAGTTCTACCAGATTTTTGAAGAAGAGAGAATACAAATACTCCTAAAAACTTCTCACAAAATACAACGAGAAGGCACATTGCCACAGTCACGCTGATACCTAAACCACATAAAGGTTCAACAAAGAAAGAGAACTGCATACTAGTTTTCTTTATTAACATGGATATTCAATGACATAATGGCAAGCTGAATCCAAGAAGACATCAAAAGCATCAGCCACCATGATAAATTAGGATTCATCCCAGTGATGTAGGGATGATACAATACATGATAATCCCATCAATGCAATCCATCACCTATACAAACTGAAAGAAAATAATTCACAATCATGTCATTAGATGCTGAAAAAGGTTGTGACAAAATCCAAACTGAAAAGGAAGAAGTTCTTTACATATTTTGGATATTAGCTCTCTACTGAATGTGGGGTTAGTGAAGATTTTTTTTTTCTCCCAATTCATAGGTTGCTGATTTGTCCTATTGACTATGGCCTTTGCCTTACAGAAGCTTTCCAGTTTAATGAGGACCCATTTATAAATTCCTTATCTTAGAGCCTGAACCACTGGTGTTATGTTAAAGAAATTTCCCCCTATGACAATGAGTTCAAGGCTCTTTCTCACTTTCTCTTCTATTAATTTCAGTGAATCTGTTTTATGTTGAGGTTCTTGATCTAATTAGACTTCAGCTTTGTGCAAGGTAGCAAATATTGATCTACTTTCATTTTTCTATATACAGACTACCAGTTAGACCAACATCATTTATTGGAGATGCTTTCTTTTTTCTATCCTCTATTTTTGGATTCTTTGTCAAAGACCAAGTGTCCATAAGTGTATGGTTTTATTTCTGGGTCTTCAATTCTATTCCATTGATCGATGAGTCTGACTTTGTATCAGTTTCATAGTTTTTATCACTATTGCTCTGTAATATAGCTTGAGATCGGGGATGGTGATTCCCCAAGAAGTTCTTTTCTTGCTAAGAATTGTTTTCACTATTCTGGGTTTTTGATTTACCAGATGAATTTGAGAATTTTTCTTTCCATGATTTTGAAGCACTTAAAGAAATGTTCATAGTCCTTAGTGATCAGATAAATGTAAATCAAAACAACCCTGAGATTTCACCTTATATGATTCAGAATGGATAAGATCAAAACCTCATGTGACAACACTAGTTGGAGAGGATGTGGAGAAAGAGGAACACTCCTCTATTGCTGGTGGGATTGCTAACTGGTACAGTCACTCTGACAATCAATCTGGAGGTTCCTCAGAAAATTGGAATAGATCTACCTGAAGACCCAGCTATACCACTCTTGGGCATACACCCCAAAGATGCTCCACGAGGTCAGAGGGGCACATGCTCCACTATGTGCATAGTGATCTTATTTGTTATAGCCAGAAGTTGGAAATAACCAAAACATCCCAAAATGGAGGAATGTTTACAGAAATTGTGGTTCATTTACACAATAGAATACACCTCAGCTACTAAGAATGTGGATATAATGTGCTTTGAAGGCAGATGGATGAAATTAAAAAATACCATTCTGAGTGAGGTAACTTAGACCCCAAAGGACAAGCATGGTATATACTTACTAATAAGTGGATATTAGATCCCCTCCTCAAAAAATACAGAATACTCAGGATAAAAATACAAAACTCAAGAAGGTTAACAAGTCAACAAAGCCAAGTGAGGATGCCTCAATCTCACATGGGAGGGAGAAGAAAGCAATCATAGGTAGTGGAGGAAGGGAGGGAGGGACCTTCATAGGAAAGTGGACTGGGAGGGGAAAGGGGGAACATGATCAGATTTTAGAGAAGATAGGACTAAAACTCTGAAGGCCATCACAAAGAATTGGATAAAGGCAACCTCAGAAGGTAGGAGGTGAGGGTACCCTCTAGAATGCACCTGAGACCCTGGAGGTAAGAGATTCTCAGGATTCAAAGGCAGGAACTTTAGATGAAATGTCCTACAGTGGGGAGAGGGAACTTGTAGAGTGTACTGCCAATAGAAATATAGGACATCCAGTGGAGAGATGGGGCTGCCATTTCACAGTCAAAAACTCTGACTCAGAATTGTTCCTGTCTGAAAGAACTACAGGGACACAAATGTAGAAGAGCTTGGGGAAAGGAGGTCCAATTACAGGCACAATTTGGGATCCAACTCAAGGCTAGGCCCCTTGGCCTGACACTATTACTGATGCTATGGTGTGCTGACAAACAGGAGCCTCTCATGCAGCTGAGTCAGATGCAGATACTTACACCCAACCAATGGAAAGAAGCTGGGGACCCCTGTGGTTGAATTAGGAAAAAGCTGGAAGAAGCTGAGGAAGATGGTGATCTCATAGGAAGACCAGCAATTTCAACGAACCTAGACCCCCAAGATCTCTGACACTGAGCCACTTGTTCAACTTTGTTAATAGCAGTTTCATTTGTAATAGTCAGGAAATCTGAAACAAACCCATGTTCCTCAACTGAAGACTGGATAAAGAAAACATGGTTCATGTATACAATAAAATGCTATTCAGCTATTAAAAAGAAGGACGTCATGATATTTGCATCCAAATACATAGAAACATAAAATATTATCCTTAACAAAGGACTGAGAAAGACACACATGATATCTACTCACTTATAAGAAGACATTAGTCATAAAGTACAGCATAATGATGCTACAACTTACAGACATATAAAAACTAAGTAATAAGAAGGGCCAAATGAGGGATGCTTGAATCTCACTCAAAGTGACTCAGAGAAGTAACAAGGGAGAAAACTAGATGGGAGAGGGAGTGAAGAGTGGGGTTTGCATGGGTATTACTTATGGGAAAGGTGGGCAGGAGTGGGATTGGCTAGTGAAAGGAAATTGGTGGAGGGCATCTCCTAGACTAGCTGGAGACCTGGGACAGGGAATTCTATAGGAGTGATTTTAGCTAAGTTTCCTATCAGTTGAGTACATGGAGATTGAAGTGGCCACCTCCTGTTGCCATGGGGAACTTCCAGTGGAGGGAAGGAGACACCAACCTACCCACACAACCTTTACATCAAAATTTGTTATGCATACAATATGAGCAGTGATAAAGATGGATCCAAGATTTAGGGATGGACTAACCAATGGCTGTTCTACCTTGAGACCCATCCCATGGGGTAGTACCAACCTCTGACACTATTAATGATTCTCTGCTGTGCTTGCTGTCAGATCTTTAGCATAAGTATCTCCTGAGTGGCTTTATACAGCTTCAGATGGAAAAAGATGCAGAGAGCCATAGTCAAATATCAAGTGGAGCTCAGAGAGTCTTTTGGAAGAGTTGGGCGATAGAACTGATCAAGCCAAGGAGTAAAGGACACCACAAGAATACCTATAGAGTCAAATAACCTGGGCTCATGGGGGCGTCACAGAGACTGAACCACCAACCAAAGAGTGTGTAGGGCCTGGATCTAGGCCCCCTGCACATTTGTAGCAGATGTACAGCTTTGTATTCATGAGTATTCTATAATAATTGGAGCAGGGGTTGTCTCAGTCTCTGTTACCTGCCATTGGATCCTCTTCAGCTAGCTGGACTGCCTGGATTGCCCTTAGTGGGAGAGGACACATGTAGTCCTACCTTGACTTCCTATTCCTTGGTTCGTAAGTAGCAAAGTGTGGCTTCCCCTTCTCTGAGGCAAAAGGGAGGAGGTAATGGGGGAGGGATTTGTGATTGAGGATTGGGAAGAGAGGGAGGGGACTGTAATTGGGATGTAAAAAGAATAAATTAATAAATTAATGAAGAAATATAAGTATTACAATACTTAATAAACCAACGATGACTTTATATGATGGATAACTTTAAATTTTCTAAAGGCTCATTTTTAAAGAAGAATTTTGATATAACATTCAAAGAAAGATAAAGCAATGAGGTGTTTAATGATACTGAGAGTAGGGACTAACCAAAAATCCCAGACCATGGTGCTTAAAACTTGCTAATATGATCACTTAATTAAGAGAATGTTACAAGGAAGGCTGGTGCAGATAGGTTACAAAATGATACTTAAAGACCAACTTTTTATAAATGAATATAAAGCCATCAAAGAACAACCAGTTTATTCTGAAAGTTTAGATTCTTACTACTGACTAAACACGTTTTTGTTTAAAATTATTATAAAGTTCATAGGACATAATTTAACATAAACTGTCAATGACTGACATCAGAACTATACTAATAGAACCAGTGTTTATATACTAATCATTACGTATTGACTAAACCAAAGCCTTAAAACAAGTATTGTATTTTAATCATACTGTGGTTTTTATCTTGTTTTCATGTTGTTCCTGAATATATGATTAATTAAGCATTTAACTTCTCTGTCTTCAGTATGAGTAACATCTGTGGGCTTTTCTTATCTTTTTTTTTTTTTTTTTTTTTGAGCAAATAAGTACTGCAAATGTTTATGATTCAAGCATGAACTCATTTTTTTTTCTTTGAAGTTTCATTTAGGACTCATTTTGTTATGTATAATCAAAATCACAGACAGCACGGCCTAAAGCAGGAAAATGAAATGAAATGATGAGTGTTTTTTCACTTTGCATATTGTTTGTCCTGAATCCTCATAAACCAACTTATATAATTTCTCCTCCCCATGAGTATGAAATTCTTTCTAAGATTAGCCTTTGTCTTTTTATTGGAAATGACAATAAATATTGAAGGTTTTATTTCTTGTACGCAATACTCAGTAGAAAAAAATAGCAGCCCCCAGCAAACACACATGCACGCACACACACACACACACACACACGCACATGTACATGTACACATGTGCACATGCACATACACATACACACATACACATACCACACACACATAAATATGCACACACATGCACTCGCTGAAGCATACAAACATGCCAACAATAAACATGCAAACACATATACATGAATGAATCAACATGCATCGACATTAACAATACACACACCACATATTGTTTAGCTCTCAAGAAAAGAGAAAACTTCTTTAGCAGATTCAAAGCACATACAAATGATGGCCCTTAGCTGAAGCTGACTCACATAATCACCTAGGAAATACCATGCGGGAAAGATAAGGTTACAGTTTTAGACTCCAGCCCAACTAAGTTTACAGTACCCCAGTCATAGTTCTACAAATAGATGAGGGATCGTGTTCCAGAAGAGCTGAGTCCGGTTACCTAGAAGGAGGAATGAGATAGAAAGATCTGCAAAATTATTGCACTGTAAGTGCTAACCTGCATAGAATTTAATCGTGTATATTGATATCTAATAGAATAAGACATGAGCAAGTAAAATTAATTTAATTCCATTCCTGAGACTTTTTTCTTAAAACTTGAAGAGATTCATTTTAATGTCTACAAAGAAGATATAAACTATAGGTATTATAAAGAAAGAAATGATCTCTATTGTGTTTTATTGTAAAATAAAAGAATTTAAAATTCGAATGCCAATGTGTCATAAATTTAAAGAATGTCAGGATCACAGAAGGCTAGTAAAATATGAGTGATATAAACTTTAAAATGAAAATATTTTATCTGAGCAATTTACGTTTAGCTGCTTAAATGTGGGAAAATTACAGTTTCTTGAGAATCTGTCTTTACCTGGTTGATTTCATTTATTGGTATAGATTATTTAGTCATGTTGAAAGGAAGAAAACCGTGAAGGAGAAAATCCTTAATTTATCCTATAGTAAGGTTTTTAGAAGAAAATGGAAAAGTACTCTCCACAGTATTAAAACTTGGAAATGCTAAGAATAGCTATTTCAAGTAAAAAGACACATCAGTAGACAAAACTGGAGGCCGAGGATGAAATCCAGGAAGATGAAGGCAATGCACCTGGTAAGAATACCGCTAGAGATGGTGGTAGACGATGTACTCATTTTCATGTATGTCTGGCTACATAACTGTAGTTGAGGGATGCTACAACCCAGATGAGAGAAAGCAGTAAGAATGAGGCTCTCGAGTACAACTCCTGGGGCTAAACAGCTTAAAATCCTGGCTACGTCAAATATAAATAGTGTGGTTTATGGCAAGCTGTTCAATCTTTCTGACCATAAGCCAGAGGCTGTTTAAGTTGTAATATTAGTATTGCTGGTATATATTATACAAATCCCATAGAACAGTGCTTGGCCCCCAGAGGACTGTTAATAAATCATAACCTATACTAACATTGGGACAAACAAAGTTTCATCCAAGTCTAGTGCAAATGTACTCTGAGGGGGTTGCAGGAATTTCTGAGGAGCCAAAAAGGATACACCTGGATTTATCGTGTGATTCAAATATATGCAACCAGCCAACTCAAAAAAAAAAAAAAAATGAGGGCACACACTAGGAAGAAGAGATTTACTTTTGTCTACACTAAACTTTAATGGTGAAATTTTAACTCTCTGTGAACTTCCTCCAATTTTTTTTCTTTTCTTTTATTGGATATTTTATTTATTTACATTCAGTGTTATCCCGTTCCCCGTTTTCTCATCTGCAAACCCCCATCCCATCCCCTCTCAGCCTGCTTCTATGAATGTGCTCCCAAACCTACCCACCCACTCCTTCCTCTCCACCTTGACATTCCCCTACACTGGGGCATCTATCGAGCCTTCACAGGACTAAGGGTCTCTCCTCTCATTGATGTCTGACAAGGCTATCTGCTACAAATTCATTTGTAACCTTGATATTTGAACATTTAATTTGAAATTACTCTGCAATAGAGTTTAATGGATACATGTTACACACAAAAAAAACCGTGATACTATAATGTCAAAGATTTTGCTAATCATTTTTACCTTTTAAAATTATTTTATTTCTTCTTTGAAAATTCCATGAGCTTATACAGTCTATTTTGATAATACCCACTCACTATGACCTCCTCAGCAAGTCTTCCAGTGACCTTATTCAGTCTCCCTCCACTTCATGGTCTCTTATTTTATTGCTATTGATCATCCCTGAGTCCCAGTAGTGCTGCCCATATATAAATGGTACATACACTGGAGAAGGGGAACCCACCATCTATAAGGTCTTCAAAGGATAATAACGCTGCCTACCTCAGCAGCTACAGACAGCCAAAAGCTCCTCTTTAAGGGGTGGCATATTAGGTGGAATTTTGACTAGGAAGATCTGATGCAGATCATTTATAGGCTGTCACAAGTGAGTCAACTGAATAACCATGTTGTGTCTAGAAGTTATCTATTACAGCTCTACTTCTCCTCAAGCTCTTACACTTCAACATCTCTTCTTCAATTTTTTTTCATTTTTTTATTATTATTGTTTTCTTTATTTGCATTTCAAATGCTATCCTAAAAGTTCCCTATACCACATCCCTGCCCCTGCTCCCCTACCCACCCACTCCCACTACTTGGCCCTGGCCTTCCCCTGTGCTGGGTCACATAAAGTTTGCAAGACCAAGGGGCCTCTCTTCCCAATGATTGCCGATTAGGCCATTTCTGCTACATATGCAGCTAGAGACACGAGCTCAGGGGGTACTGATTAGTTCATATTGTTGTTCTACCTGCAGGGTTGCATCCCCCTTCAGCTCCTTGGGTACTTTTTCTAGCTCCTCCATTGGGGGCCCTGTGTTCCATCCAATAGCTGGCTGTGAGCATCCACTTCTGGGTTTGCCAGTGCCTGGAAAACATCTCTTCTTCAATTGTTCCCTGAGCCTTGGCTGTGGGATAGGATTGGAGGAGTTGATATAAAGATTTATATCTGAATACTTACATTTTTTTTATTCTAAGGACATTGACCAGTTATATCCTTGAGATTAGCTACTGTCCTTCACAAAATCAAGCTTTTTTTAAAACTAAAGTTGGGAATGGCACAAATCTATGGGTTCCAAGTAAATATTAAGTAGATAGCTTGCCAGCATGATTATGTAGGAAACCTATACCCTATGCTCTTCCAATCATGGGGCTTATGACCAGCTTACAATATTTTCCTGCAAAGAAAGCTGAAAATCCAATCAGTAAGCAACTGATACCATGGCATGGATATTGTGGAACTATTGTACAATGGGCCCAACTTCCTTGTCATATTGTTATTTTAGCATGCTGGTTCTCATGGTAGATAAGATCATAGATTTCCTTTCTGTCCCAGAAGCTTACATAAGGCCTATTGAACTGTAAAAGCTAAAAGACAGACAGAGAGAGACAGACAGAGGGGGGGGGAGAGAGAGAGAGGGAGAGGGAGAGAGAGAGAGAGAGAGAGAGAGAGAGAGA
>NC_034592.1:41206137-41239906 GCF_900095145.1 Mus pahari | reverse complement strand
AAAAAAAAAAAAAAAAAAAAAAAAACCCAAAAACAGAACAAAAAAACAAAAATCAAAAAAAAAAATACCAAAAGAAAATTAATTAAATAATTATATATAATATATTCAGTTCAGTAACTAATGCATTTCCATATGGCATCTTCATATGTACTTTTAGTTAACCTCTTCCTTACTTTCTTTTCCTTCTAATCCAGCTATCCTTACTTAAAATCTTTAATATCAAGTATCCTCTCCTTTCTTTCCTTTTGGGAAATTTTAATGATGGGAGAATGTTAGAAGATTTTAAGTGTTTTAGTTTTTTGTTTTTGTTTTTTGCTGTTTATTATTATTTGTTGTTGTTGTTGCAGACCTTAAACACCATGAATTAATACTAATTTGGGGAGATTTATTAGGGTTACATATCCAGGTTCACATTCCATTGAGGGCAAACAAGGAAGGAACCTAGAGGCAGGAATGGAGTCAGAAGTCACAGAACTCTGAACTATCATGCACCTAAGATTTTCTCATCCTGATTCCCTATACTACTAAAGATTCAGGACCATCCACTAAGTGGAAGCACACACTGGACTGGCTTGGGCTAATCCATTAATTAAGAAAATTTTCTATCAGCAATCTAATGCAGGTATTCTTTCCAATGAGATTTCAATTTCACAGATGTTTGTATCAAATTTAAAACAAAACAAAACAACAAAAATGGGTTCCATATAACTTTTCATGCATCCTCCATTTTATAGTAATCAATTTTGTTTACATTTCAAATGATCTCCCCCTCCCTGGTTACCCCTCCACAACACCCCCAAGAGATCCTCCCTCTGCCCACTCCCCTTTGCTTCTATGAGTATGCTCCTCCACCCACTCATCGACTCCCACCTCATCGCTCTTGTATCCCCATACACTGGGGCAGCAAAAGCCTCCAAAGGGCCAAGGGCCTCCCCTCCCATTGATGTCACATAAGGCCATCCTTTGCTACATATGTATCTGAAGACACATATCCCTCCATTTATACTCTTTGGTTGGTAAATTTAGCCTCTGAGAGCTTTGGGTTGATCAGTTAGTTGATATTGTTCTTCTTATGGTGTTCCAATCCCCTTCAGTTCCTTCAGTCCTTCTCCTAGCTCTTTGATTGGGGTCCCTGGCTTGAGTTCAATTGTTGGCTCTGAGTATCTATCTGTATCTCTATTGGTCAGGTTCTGGTAGAACCTCTCAGGGAATATCCATACCAGGTCCCTGTTAGCAAGTACTTCTTGGCATGAGCAATAGTGTCAGGGTTGGTGTCTGCAGATGGGACAGATCCCTAGGTGGGGTGGTCTCTGGATGGCCTGTCCTTCAGTCTCTGTTCCACTTTTTGTCCTTGTCTCTCCTTTAGAAAGGGACATTTCTGTGTTAAAAATTTTGAGAGAGATGTGTGGCTGCATCCCTCAACTGGGGGCTGTGCTTATCTATTGGAGATGGCCTCTACAGGTTGTATCTCCCCTTTGTTGAGTATTTTGGCCAAGGTCACCTCAGTTGGTCCTGGGAGCTTCTTGCTTCCCTGGAGTCTGTGACTTTCTAGTGGCTACCCCCAATTCCCTATCCCCCACAGCTACATATTTGTATTCGATTTCCTGACCCTCTGCACATCTGTCCTCTCCCTTCCAATACCTGATCCTCCCCACTTTGTACTTTCCCCCTCCTCTCTCCCTTCCAGATCTCTCCTTCCCTCTACCGCCTGTGATTATTTGTTCCCCCTTTTGTGTAGGACTGAAACATTGGTATTTTGATCTTTCTTCTTCTTAAGTTCCATATGGATTGTGAGTGGTGTCATGGGTTTTCTGAGCTTTTGGGATACTATCCACTTATCAGTGAGTACATACCATGTATGCCTCACTGATGGACTCATATCCATCCATGCCTATGATACCTCACTCAGGATGATATCTTCTAGTTCCATCCATTTGCCTCTGAATTTCATGAAGTCATTGTTTTTAATAGCTGAGTAGTAATCCATTGTGTAAATATATCACATTTTCTGTACCCATTCTTCTGTTGAGGGACATCTGGGTTCTTTTCAGCTTCTGGCTATTATAAATAAGGCTGCTATGAACATAGGGGAGCATGTGTCCTTGTATGTTGAAGCATCTTTTGGGTATATGTCCAAAAGTGGTATAGCTTGATTTTCAGGTAGAATTAGAACTATTTCCAATTTTCTGAGGAACCACCAAATTGTTTTCCAAAGTTGTTTTTCCAGCTTGCAGTCCCAGCAGCAATGAAGGAGTGTTCCTCTTTCTCCACATTCTACCCAGCATTGGCTATGACCTGCATTTTTCATCTTAGCCATTCTGATTGATGAGAGGTGGAATCTCAGGTTCATTTTGATTTGCATTTCTCTGACGACTAAGGATGTTGAATATTTCTTTACATCTCAGTCATGGAAGATTCCTCAGTTGAGAATTCTTTGTTTAGCTCTGTACCCCACTTTTAATATGGTTATTTGGTTCTCTGAAGTATAACTTCTTGTGTTTTTTATATATTTTCCATATTATCTCTCTATTGGATGTAGTATTGGTAAAGATCTTTTTCCTAATCTATGGGTTTCCATTTTGTCCTGTTGACAGTGTCCTTTGCCTTACAAAAGCTTTTCCATTTTATGAAGTCCCATTTGTTAACTGTTAATCTTAGAGCAGGAGCCACTGGTGTTCTGTTCAGGAAAATTTACCCTATGCTGATGTATTCAAGGCTTTTCCCCCAGCTTCTTATCTATTTGGTTCAGCATATCTGGTTTTATGTGGAGATCCATGATCCACTTGGACAAGGAGATAAGAATAGATTGATTTGCATTCTTCTACATGCTCACTGCCATTTGATCCAGCGACACTTTTTGAAAATTCTGTCATTTATCAGCTGGATGGTTTTGGCTTCTTTGTCCAAGACTGTCTCTGTACCAATACCATATGGTTTCCATCACTAGTGCTCTGGACAATAGCTTGAAGTCAGAGATGGTGTTTCCCTCAGAAATTCTTTTATTGATGAAAATAGTTTCATTGTCCTGGGTTTTTTGTTATTTCCAATGAATTTGAGAATTGCTCTTTCTATCTCTGTGATGAATTGATTTGCAGTTTTGGTGGAGACTGCATTGAATCTGTCGGTAGCTTTTGGTAAGAAGGCCATTTATACTATGTTCATTCTGCTGATCCATGAGCATGGAAGATCTTTCCATCTTCTGAGGTTTTCTTCAATTTCTTTTTTCAAAAACTTGAAGTTCTTGTTGTACAGATCATTCATTTGCTTGGTTAGAGTCATACCAAGATATTTTATTTATTTGTGACTATTGTAAAGGGTGTCATTTCCATAATATTTTTCCTCCAGTTTTTCCTTTCAATAGTTGAAGGCTACTGTTTTGTTAGAGTTAATTTTATATCCATCCACTTTGATAAAGTTGGTTATCAGCTGTAGGAGTTCTTTAGTAGAATTTTTGAGGTCACTTATGCATACTATCGTATCATCTGCAAATAGTAATATCTTGACTTCTTCTTTACTTTTTCCCTGACCACATTACCACTGAGTACAAAGTTGTTCAGTTTCCATGTGCATGTGTGCTTTTGTTGTTTTGTTTTGTTTTTGTTGCTATTGAAGATCAGCATTAGTCTATAGTGGTCTGATAGAATACATTGAATAAATTCAGTGTGCTTGTATTTGTTGAGGCTTGTTTTGTGTCTAATTATATGGTCAGTTTTGGAGAAGGTACCATGAGGTGCTGAGAAGAAGTGATATTTTGTTTTTGGGTAAAATATTCTGTAGATATCTTGTAAATCCATTTGGTTCCTAATATCTCTTAGTTTCACTGTGTTTCTGTTTAGTTTCTGTTCCTATGATCTGTTCCTTGGTGAGAGTAGGGTGTTGAAGTCTCCTACTATAAGTGTGTGAGGTTTAGTGTGTGCTTTGAGATTCAGTAACATTTCTTTTACAAATATGGGCGTCCTTGCATTTGGCACATAGATGTACAGAATTAAGAGTTCATCTTGGTGATTTCTTTTCCTTTGACAATTTGTAGTGTCCTTCCCCATCTTTTTTGATAAATTGTGGTTGAAAGTATATTTCATTGGGCTTTAGAATGGCTTTTCCAGCTTGTTTATTGGGACCATTTGCTTGGAAAAAATTTTCCAGCCTTATACTCTGAGGTAGTGTCTGTCTTTGTCACCTAAATGCATTTCATGTGTGCAGCAAAATGCTGGGTTCTGTTATATATCCAGTCTGTTAGACTATATCTTTTTATTGATGAATTTATTCCATTGACATTGAGCAATATTAAGAACCAATAACTGTTGCTTCCTTTTATTGTATTGTATTGTATTGTATTGTATTGTATTGTATTGTATTGTATTGCATTGTATTTTACTGTTAGAGATGGAACTGTTTGTGTGGTTCTCATCCTTTGGGTGTGCTGTGAGAAGATTAATTTCTTGCTTTTTNTTGGGTATAGTTTCCCTTCTTGTGTTGTACTTTTCTTTCTAATATTCGTTGTAGGGCTGGATTGGTGTGAAAATTTTGTTAAAATTTGGTTTTGTCATGGAATATCTAGGTATTTCCATCTATGATAATTGAGAATTTTGCTGGGTATACTAGTCTGGACTGACATTTTTGTTCTGTTAGGATCTGTATGACATCTATATAGGATCTTCTGGTTTTTAGAATTTCTGTTGAAAAATCAGGTATAATTCTGATAGGTCTGCCTTTATATGTTACTTTAACTTTTTCCTTACCATTTTCAACATTCTTTGTTCTGTGCTTTTGCTGTTTTGATTATTATGTGACAGGGAGAATTTATTTTCTGGTCCAATCTGTTTGACGTCCTGTCAGCTTTTTGAATATTTGTGGGCATCTCTTTCTTTATGTTAGGGAAGTTTTCTTCAATAATTCTGTTGAAGATGTTTACTGGCATTTTGAGTTGGGAATATTCATTCTCTTTTATAAGTATTGTTCTTAGGTTTGTTCTTTTCATTGTGTCCTAGATTTCTGAATGTTGTAAGTTAGGAGCTTTTTGCTTTTTGTATTTTCTTTGACTGTTGTGTCAGAATCTTTTATGGTATTTTCTATGCCAGAGATTATCTCTTCTATCTCTTGTATTCTGTTGTTGATTCTTGTATCTGTGAATCCTACTCTCTTTCCTAGTATTCCATCTCCAAGGTTGTCTCCCTTTGTGTTTTCTTTAACGTTTCTATTTCCATGTTTAGTTCCTGGATGATTTTGTTCAATTCCTTCACATGTTTGGTTATGTTTTCCTATACACTTGTTTTTTCTTAACAGATTTTTTTTTCTCTCTCTCTAAGGGCTTTTTTTTTTTTTTTAACCAGAATTTCTCGTGTTTCTTTAAGAGAGCTATTTATGTCCTTCTTAAAGACCTCTATCATCTTCATGTGGTGGGATTTTAGATCTGAAGGTTTGTTTTTCAGTTGTACTGGGGTATCCAGCATTTGTTACGGTGAAAGAACCGGGTTCTGATATTGCCAAGAAGTATTGGTGTCTGTTGCTTATGCTCTTGTACTTTCTTCTCCCCATCTGTTTAGCTCTGGTGTTAATTGACTTTGCTGTCTCTGACTGGAGTCTGTCCCTCCTGGGAGTTTGTGATTCTGGGTTTATCAGAACTCTTGGTGCTCAAGCAATTTCTGGGGAACCCTCTGGCTGTGTGGGGTTTCCTGCCTTCTCTGGATGCTGTGGGGTTCCAGTTAGGCCAGGTATTGGTGTAGGTGTTGGGGCCTCACCTGTGATCCAAGATGTATCAGAACTCCTGGGGATCAAACTGCATTTGGGTTTGGGATGAGTGGGATTGGATCCAGAGCTCAGGCTCTGCTTCCTGATGCAGGTGCAAGCACAAGGAACTTGTGCCTCTAGCTTGGCAGGCTTCATATGCTTCTTTTTAGTTACTATGTAAACACTTTGTTTCTCCATTCTCTACCTTTAATGTTTGAACCTGGTGCAAATGTTGTTCAGTTCAAACAGCATGTGAATTACATAAGCAATAATAATCATTGCCTCTCATTGTGTTTCCAGATGCATGATGATATTTAGTAATATAATGGTCTAGAGTCAATGAAACACAAAAGGTTATGATTAGTACATTGTTAATTTTGAACTAATCAACTGCACATGAGTAAGAAGGAAAATGCCTTCTCACTGTAACCAGCGAAAAACTTTGCATATGTAAGAACCAGCTCTGTATGTGTTTGTTTAAATGACTTCTGATATAATAGAACTCTCAAATTTCTAATTTGGTAAGACTAGGTCAAAACAAGTATCTGAATATCTTTTTAAACCTAGTCTTAGGTAATTTTGAAGTATACCATCTAGAATCTGCTGCAGGATGGACACCCTCACAGGTTGATAATAAAACTTGGCACTCCATGTTTGATTATTTGGTGCTTGGCGTTGTTCAGTGTGGTTTATATGAATTAGTACATCCAACCTACAACGAATCTCATCTTCACAGTGACCCATAGAGGAAGGCTGCTGCTATAATTTCAAATTTGCAGATGAGGAAAATCAAGACACATGAAGATTAAAGTAATATTTCTAAATCTGCATGACTAATGAACAAGGAAGCCAACACTTAAACCCATCTCCAGAGGCCTATTCACACAATGAATAACAGGTTTCTTCTGAAATGAACTCCCACTGCTGGTTCATGAATGGTGTTTGTGAGTGGATCAAACTTCTGCTGCTAATTCATATGAACAATTTCTATTCTGATGATGAAGATTGGAATTATCCCAAAGAACTATTTATAAATAGGCCCACATACCCCCCTTTTGCCCTATATATCTTTCCTTTCTACTACCTCTGGTGGGTGATGGGCTAAAATGGAGCTTAAAGCATTTAAGAACCTTTCTTAAAATATGTTTTGAAAAATATAAGCCTATGAATTACCTATTAAAAGAATAAATAGCTGTTAAATATCTGAGTTCAGATCTGATCAACCACAACTTTAGGCCACCAACATCTGTACTTCAATTTTATGGGAACTCAACACATACTAGTAGTTTTACACACACACACACTCACACACACACAAACACACACACACACACACACACACACACACACACACAGATAGACATGCTACTATGGAAGAGCAAAATCTTATGGGGCCTTAACCTGAGAAAACTTAAGAATTATGAGAACAGAGTAGTTTTTCCCAGAGAACCACAAGAAATGGTTATCCAAGTGATTATGCATATACACTAGTAAAACTAGATGTTCAAAGCAGTTTTGTATTTATATACTTAGGAATATTTATATATGTATTTATGTGCATGTATATGTACATATATCTATATTTATTTTACTTGTATTTTATATATATATATATATATATATATATATATATCAACTCTCACTATATCTATCTATCTATCTATCTATCTATCTATCTATCTATCTATTTTGCTTTCAATTAGAAGTCAATAATTTGAGACAGAATAAGGGAAATATATGGTAAGGGTTTGGGAGAAAAGGAGAGATGCAATTTTATTTTTATTTTGAAAAATACAAAATACAAAATAAAGTTTCATAGGATTCCTTAAAAAGATAAGTCTTGAAATGATCTGCTTAATATATTGGGTAAATGAAATTATGTTGCCAATATTAAATTCATATGAATCTTTTTATTTTTTACTATTGAAAAAAAAAAAAAAACAACTACACAAATGCCCTGAATTGTAGCTTGTACTGCAACACTAATATTGTCCGAATTCAAGGTTTGTAATGCAAACAACCAAAAGTACAGTGTTTAATTAAATTATTGAGGAAAAATATTTTTCCACTATTTCTTGAATAACAGATGGTCACAGAGAAAGCAGAGGTGGATTCTTTTCTCTGCAATTCTTAAACTCAGTAGATGCTTTATTAAAAGAAACTTGTTTATACTTATGAAGAACAATGTAGTCAGTTTAATACATAATATCTTCTACTTTACTACAATTTGTTTTTACCTAGAATGTGAGCATACAGGGCTAAGACTCTAAGAGAAGCCTCACACCTGTTTTCACCTTTGACTATTTGGAGAGATGGTTCTTCAGTGGATCATACAGAAAAGCTTAACTCTGCTTCCAGCAACAATTGGTTGGGTCAACAGTGGTAATCACAGTAGACATCAAGCTTTTGAGCCTTGCCTTGACAGGCAAAGGGGATTGCTCTACATGAAGGAGGCAATTTCATGCTTGAATAACCTTCCACTATTAAATCAGAAAATTGAGTTACAGTCCTCTCACATCATGGGCCTAGCTGAAAGCAAGCATTCCTCCAAGGAACATTGGGGGGAACTTTCGTGAGAGCAGGATGCCGAAAAGAAATGCACATCAGATGGTATAAGGTATCTTCTTATGATCTGACATTTCTGCTTCAAAATGCTTCAAATTCATGTTTTATATTATTTGATAACCACTGGCGTTTTACAGGTGATATGATAGAAAAATCCAAGCAGTGTTAATGATGGTCAGTTTTACACACACACACACACACACACACACACACACACACACACAAACACACACACACACTCTCACACACACACACATGCTACCTTTGTAAGTTAAAAAGCAGAATTAAAAGTTGTTGTGCTACAGTATTGACCTAGATGGAAACTGTTGGGACTAGTATGTTTTCTATTTTATTAAATCTATTTTTTTTTCTGAATAAACTTCTAATATCATTTCTCTTAGCAGTCCCTGAAAAGTAGAATAATATTGTCATAGATGTGGAAACTGGCGGTGCAGGAGCAGGGCACCTATAGGATCAGATTGAGGTCTCACACTCTGCTATGGAAGGTGACGTCCTGCTGTGTGCACACCTGCCCTTCCTTCAGGGGAGAGTTGAAAATATAAATGGTCAAATCCAATTCTGTTTGTCACATAAAATCCATTAGAATATTCAGCTACTAATGTTGACAAAGACTGGTAATAAAGTACTCTTTATAGTCAGGTGACAAATATGCTTATCTTTTTGGTTTAATATTAACCAATGCTAGCCAATTTGGATCTGAACCTGGACTCACAACCACAGTATCTTTTTGTATTTTGCTTTCAACAGCTGGCAATGAGCCCAGTAATGGATTTTATTTTTATTCAGGACAGATACAATGTATAAGTCTAATTTATAAGAAATTCAAATAGACTTAATTAAAATCCTACTGCAACGGTGAATCTCTGTGGTATAAAACTTGCTTTCATTGGTCTAGCTAATACCCTTTTCTTTTCTGAGAATAACAAATTTTGCTTTGGTAATTGTGAGGGGCTCATTTTCTGCCTAAATAGCTCAAATGGTCATACAATGTTCTGATCCCAGAACATTTTTCTGACTGCAAAATAAGTTCTGTTCATGTGATTTCTAGATGTCTAGAATCAGGAGAATGGTGACTTCTGATAATAACTTGTGAGGTCATGTTTGATGATTTGTTAAAATGTTGAAGACTTAGGGATGCCGATGTAGAGAGAACAAAAATGACTCACAGAAGAGAATATGTGGTTCCCAATTGCCCTACTACATTTTTCTGTGAATTGGCTAATGAAATTCTTATCAGTACCAGCTAGATGAACACTCTACACTAATTACCCCTTCTCTCAAACCATTCTTCTCTCTGTTCTATGACTTATAGTCAAGAAAATCTTTTATAAAGTCATAGAAGCAAAACATTTTAATTTTATTTTAAGAATGATGTTAAAATTGACATTTTAATGTCTTTCATATGTATTAAAAATTACCCAAACCTGTTTATTACATCTAAGAGGCACTGTGTAAATGGCAGGAAAATGGTCTATCACCTGGCTGTAGCTCCAGTCTCAATTGTTTTCTCTTAGTGTGGTTATTCAAGGAAATGATGAATGCTTCTGTGACTCATGAAGTGCAGTAATTAATCTCAAAATGCATACTAAAATGGGATGTCCAAACATCCTCATGAGGTTAACCTGATTTTTTTCTGGGGACATCTCTCAAATTGGAGTCATAACAGATTTCTAAACACATCTGGAGCTTTTCTACATTTGCCTTACTCATTCACTCATCTACTAAAAAAATAATTCTGGGGAAAGGTTGAACAAAGAAGTTACTGAAACTGTATAGGAAATGTAAAAAGAATACACTTGTGCATTTAAATTAATTTTCAAGTAAATTTGAAATAACTTAAAATCAGATATTAGACTTAAAAAGTAATATGGCCATTATAGACTTTGATTACAGAAAAACAAATTTACTACACCATAGTCAAACAGTGTGCATTAATGACTCAAGAATCAACGTTCCTTGTATGTATACAGTAGTTCCCTATAATTACAATACATAAGATATACATAAGAAAAATAGTGTAAGCTACATAAAACTAGGAATATTATAAGATTACTTATGCATCTCTATACAAATGTCATAGACTCATTTTGCCATACTATTTTTAATTCTTATTTCTATTCAGTCTTCATAGGAACTGATGGGAAAGATACTACCATAATACGCACTGCTTTAAAAATCAAGCCTTTTAATCTTGAAGAAATGTTGGGAAGATGCCACAGTATTACACTGAAATCTGGCTTCACCTAGTTTGATTTCAGTTTTAGGGCAATAATCAACCATGAGGGAGATTCTGGAATTCAAAAGCCTAAAGCATAGGAAAGCTTTGGTAAAGTATTTGTCATTTCCTGATAGTTCTCTAGATATCAGCTAGTATTTCAATTATATGACTACTAATAGCACTATCATTACTACTACAATTTACTAATATATTCCCAGATTAAAAAGACCCTCAAACAGATAATTGATGACTAGTAATACAAAATAAAATTGAATACATGATTTGTGATAATTATAATTATTATTAAATTTCAAGTCTAAAAAGTACTCTTAAAAAAGAGAGTTGATCAGAGAAATAAAAACAAAAATGATTTTTGAAAATGAATGGATAAAAGATTTTTGACATTTATATTATACTTGAACACCAAAATTATTAAGAACTAAGAAACTAAGTAAAGTGTGAAATATTAGTAAGCATTTATTTGTAATTAATCCTTAAGAGACATGAAATTATAAGTTCTAATTATCCTAGAACAAATAAGAAAATCATTTATTTCTATTTTCACTTCTGAAATAAACTATTAAATACTTAGAATTTTATGCTAAATCTTCCTGATATGGAAGTTTGTTCTTTTTGAAAAAAATGATACTGTTTCTTCTCCATATTTTAATTACAAATTGGAGAAAATAGTATAATAGATTTAAATCAAATAATATAAGCCAAAAATTATTATTTTATTAAGAATCCTATGGGAGTTTATTATGATAATGGGAGCTCTGTAGACATGAAGTCTACTTAAGTGGCTTATTTGTGCCAATGCAAAGGAAAATTTTTTTTCAAGGACAGTATACTTAGAAGTTATTATAACAATATGATGAGTTAACAAGCTGTCTCACTACATGAAGATATTAGCCATCCAACTTTAAGATCAGAACTCAGTCTGCAGGAATTACATGGTGAAAGGAGATAACTTACATCTGCAAGTCATCCTCTGAATTCCTCTTCCATGCCATGGAATATGTGTACATACACACATGCAGTCATGACTGTACCATAGCAATAATTGTATGAAATCCATGTGAAAGTTCAACGATGGATTTCTTGATTTAAAAAAAAATCCTAAAATTCAAGAAAAGCAAATGAACTATCAAAATATACTTAACATAATAGTTATGTTAAAGTAATGAAAAATTAAGGAACAATATTCCGTATTGTTTTTATTTTTACTGTTCATTAAACCAATTTCAATGTTGCTATGAGTCTGCATCCATTCTGAAACAGCTTAAGAATCACTGAACAAAAGGCACAAAACTCAAAATGATTATGAGAAAACCACAGATGTCACAAATTATTTTCTAGGCAGTAATGCCTTCAACACCATCTGTATAATGTGATGTTTCGGTTGGTTTAAACAACTTGATGACACCTTCATAAACTACCATTCACTATGAGTATGCGAATCACATAATAAACTCAGCAACAGATCTCAGTACATTTAGCTGTGGAATCTGCTTTCATATCAACCACATAGTAAAATGCACTTGATGCCAGCTACAGCAAAATGTCTGTCCAAAACATCTGCCTCCTAAACCACCCGAGTGGCTAGGAAGTCAAGTAATAAATAGAATTATGTCGGAGTTAGCTGAAAGCATCCCTTCCTGGATATTTAGTATTGAAAGTAATCCTCAGTCCAACAGTTCTGACACTTAAATAGCTTTTCATCAAAAGCCTCTTTGCCTGGGTAGAAAATTGTAGATTAAGTCTCTTAGGTGTACAGACGAGAGAAAAAGTTCTTAAGAGCTAGCATCTAGGGCTAGGAATATGGCTCAGGGGTTAAAAGGGCTTGCATCTTTTCTCTACAACCTGAATTGTTTTCAGCACTCTATTAAGGTGTAGACATCTGCTTATGACTGGCTCCAGAGGACCTGCTGCCTTCTCCTGGGTTCTCTGGACACCTTCACACATATGAATACTATCACAAACACACACGTATAACACATAAGTAATAAATAAAATTTAAATTTTGTTAGTACCTAGAATTTCTTCATAGCCTGTTTTAAAATAAAGCAAACAGCCTTCAACCCCATAGCCTTGCAAAACACTACTCTGTTGTAGTCACTGCCTGCATCACTCTCAATTCATGGTCACTTTCCCCTTCTCCTTTGTTTTCCATTTCCATTTACTTTTCCCCTTCCTCCCTCCATCCCTTCCTTCTTTCTTCACTCCTCTACTCATACATTATTTCCTTAATCCCCTCCTCCCTCAATCCTTCCTTATTCCTTCATTCACCTCCTCTTCTTCCCTTCCTTCTGGGCTTCTTCCCTACCTTCTTCCTTCCTTTTCTTTCCTCCTCCTCCCTCCCTCCCTCCATTCTTCCTTCCTTCCCTCCTTCTCTCCTTTCATTGTCATCACTATTTTAATGCAGAGTCCTGTTGTACAGCCCAGGGTGGCTTTGTGCTCACTTTGTACCTTTTCATTGCTTGACTTTATTACAATCCTGCTGCCTCAGTCTTCTGAGAAGCAAGATAATAAGTACCTGCATCCAGCTTTCATTTTGAAGTTTAATATTTCAGCAATATCTAGAAGCTAAATCACAAGGGTAATTTTCCAAATTTTTCTTTCATAATTTCTTATAAAATCAACCATTATAGAAACAAAAAACAACAGTTTCACATGAATTTCAAGTGAAGATACATTTGATCATTTAATTCCCATCTACCTGTTCACTAAAACCACTGAGTATTTTCAATCTGCTGGGGAAGAAGACACAAAGAAACTAGTCTCCAATGCACATTCTTCAGCAAGAAAATTCATAAATGTAATTAATTCTATTATATTGTTTAATGTCTGCTGCCAAAGGCATGAGCAGAGTGTTGGAAACCTATCACTTATACTGAAGCTAAATTTAAGGGACGGTGGAGGATGCTAGTGAACTTTCTGTGACAAAATCTCAGAGATGAACAATTTTAACTTAAACAACATTAATTTTGCTTAGATCTTCAGAATCTTCAGACGGTGCTCATTTTGGCATTTCTGGACTTATTATGAGACAGAAAGTCACTGTAGATGAGAGCAGGATGGAGAACAGTTTTGCACCTAATGGCAATCAAGAAGGTGACAACAGGAACTGTCAAGCAGATGGCTGTATCAATGGCATACCCTGATGACATTTGCCTCCTGCTATACCCCACACTGAAAAGCACCCAGCATCTCGACTAGAGCATCCAGAGCTATGAACCAAACCTTGAAAATACAAAAATTGGGGGATACTGAAGATACACATTGTATTAGCAGCTATGGTAAATTTCTAAGGAGCAGCAAGAAATCTCAACTGGGTAAAGATAGTAGCTGTCAACCCAAAAGAATTATGGTTAACCATAAGGAAAAAATGGTAGCAGAGAACTGAATAATTGGTGATTTGTTCTTTGACCTAAACACATGGACATTATGTACCTGAGCACCCATGATAGTCTATTTACACACACACACACACACACACACACACACACACACACACACACACACACACGGGAACACAAAGGGAAGAGAATGGTCAAAGTTCTCCCAGAAACTGACATATACAGAGGTGGATGCTCACATCCAACCTTGGACTAAGCATGGAGTCCCCAATGGAGGAATTGAAGAAAAGACTGAAGGAGCTGAAGTGGTTTGCAACCCCATAGGGAGAACAACAACATCAACCAACCAGACCCCTCAGAGCTCCCACAGACTAAATCACCAACCAAAGAACCAAAGAGTACACATGGAGCGACCCATGGCTTCAGCCACATATGTAGCAGAGGATGGCCTTGTTGGGCATTAATGAGAGGAGAGACCCTTGGTCCTGTGAAGGCTCAATGCCACAGTGTAGGGGAATGCCAAGGTGGGGAAGTGGGAGTGAGTGGGTGGTTGGGGGAGCACCCTCATAGAAGCAGAGGAGAAGGAGGGGATAGAGGGTTTACAGAGGGGAACTGGAAAAGGGCATAACATTTGAAATGTAAATAAAGAAAATATTCAATAAAAGAAAAAAATAATCAAAGGTTATATAAACCACACACCCCCACACATTTGCACACACACACACACACACACACACACACAAACACACACACACATATATGATTAGTGAAGATGGCAGAACCTTTTTAAGTTTTTATTCACCTATAACTACAGAGGGACAGACACTGTGCACATGCAACATGCATTTTCTATTCTATTCTTTTCCTCCTCATAAATTAATAATATATATTAAAATTTTCAGAAGAAGTGATAGCTGGAGGTGGGGAGGGGCAGCAGTCCAATCAGAGTTTATGGAAATGTTTCATGTGGATTTAGTGGTTACAGTAATTTTTTGCAAAAAGAAGAGAATGCGTAAGGAGGTTATATAAAACTGAGTATGCTTGCTAAATAAATTGGGCTGCTTTTGTGTGTCTTTATCATAACACTTTCAACACAGAAGCTGTAGATACATTGAGAAAAGAGGTCTGATGACTTCTAAAGGATGTTTCTATGTTTGGACTAGAATCATAGAGAATGATGTGAAAAGAACCATGAGATCAAATCAAATTGACAGTGAAAACAAACTTCTTCTGTACCTGTGAGAGAAATAAAGGTTTGCTAGAAAGGAAAAATCTTGATCACAAAGTTGGGAACAGTAGATAAACTGAGGGTTTACTGGAGACTTCAGATAGCCAGCGATAAGGACAAAAAGATTGGAAGAGAAAGAAAAGCTGAATAACATGTAATTACAGACTTAGAAGACTTGTCAGTTTACTGCACATGCAGTTGAAGAAAGGAAAGCTGTGTCCATTTTCAGTGTTTGCTTGCTGAGCAGGGTTTTTTATATTTTCAATATTTTTTTTATACACAAAACTTGAAAATCCTTAGTGGTTCTATCAAACACTAAAGTTGTGAGAATCATGTTGATATAGACAGGCAAAGTGGGCTACTAGCATTGGAGTCTAGCCGGGTAGTAGACAAAAGTCACCTCCCCTTTCCATTTAGTACTAAAATGCCTGCAGCAAGCTGCTGCTGCTGGATCTTTGCAGCTAGCTCATGTGAAGAATATGAATGAGGAGGAAAAGAAGAGAGGAGAAAAGGCATATGCATATGCTGTCCCTCTGTAGTTAGAGATGAATGAAGACTTAAAGAGGTGGTAGCTCTAGAATAAGGAACAAAATACCCATGAAAGGATATAGGTACAGAGACAAAATTTAGAGCTAAGATGAAAGGATGGCCTATCCAGAGACTACCCCATCCAGGAATCCATCCCATCATCAGCCACCAAACCCAGATACTAATGCACATGCCAGAAAGATTCTGCTGACAGGACCCTGATATAGTGGCCTCTTGTGAGGCTATGCCAGTGCCTGGCAAACACAGAAGTGGATGCTCACAGTCAGCTATTGGATGGAACACAGGGCCCCCAACGGAGGAGCTAGAGAAAGTACCCAAGGAGTTGTAGGGGGCTGCAACCCTGTAGGTGCAACAACAATATGACCTAACCAGTACCCCCCTGAGCTTGTGTCTCTTGCTGCCTATGTAGCAGAAGATGGCCTAATTGGCCATCATTGGGAAGAGAGGCCCCTTGGTCTTGTAAACTTTATATGACCCAGCACAGGGGAAGGCTAGGGCCAAGTAGTGGGAGTGGGTGGGTAGGGGAGCAGGGGTGCGGGTGGGGTATAGGGAACTTTTGGGATAGCATTTGAAATGTAAATAAATAAAATAATAATAAATTAAAAAAAACCTGCATTCTAAAAAAAACAAAAGAGGTGGTAGCTCTGCCATCTTCACTAATCAATCAGTGAATAAATTAATGAAAATTCTGTTCTTAAATCTTGGTTTCTTTATTACTTGTGACATTAGTGTTTTGAAGTATAGATTATACAAGTCAATTTTATTTTTTTGTGTGTGTGTTTATTTTTGGAAACAAAATCTTACTATATAGACATGACTCTTCTAGAACACATCTTGATCACACAAGCTTCGAGCTCACAGCCTGCCTCTGCTTCCTGAATGCCAGAATTATTGCTGTACCACAACTTAAGTGTTGCCACCTAGCTATAAGTCAAATTCTTAATTTAACAATCTTGTCACCGATGCAAAAAGACTCTTGACTCCTGGAAAGACAGTGACTAGTCTGTAGAGTGTTGTTACACCAGATATCTATCCTAGTGATTCTAGATTCCCATTTATCTAAGCAATGTATCAATATTGAGGGAGTTGAAGCACAACCTGCTTCCTTTTGTACCCTTGTACTACACAACATCTCCATTATGTGCTTCATTTGTTAAAAACCAAGGAGATAATCCTGAGGAAATTATACAAACAATCCAGAGTAAAACAACCATAAACAAACAGAAAAAAAAAGGAAAAGAAAATCATGAAAAACAAAGGCAGAAACAAACACTCACATAGGAAAACACAAAATCAGAAACTGCCTAATATAAGCAAAAGATCAGTAAGCCAAAAACAACAAAAAGAATACAAAACAAAACAAAACAAAACAAAACAAAAAACTAGCCAAACTAAAACAAGAAAAGAACACCTCCAAAAACTAATGTTGAGTGTTTCTTTTTTTTTTTTTTTTTTGGTTGAACTTTTATGGCTGGAGAAGGGGCATGCCCTTAAGTGTGTTTTGAATACCGAATTTGATACCATTTGAAGAAACAGTATTTGTGTGTGAATGGTTATCAGTTGGAGGTACATTCTAGATTAAGCAGGAGTGCTTGTTTCTACTTCTCCTCTTAGCCAGGGCACCACATCTGATTTTGACCTCTGCAGGCCCTCTGCATGCTGCTCCAGTCTCTCTGAATTTATATTTGTATCACTTCTGTTGTATCTGGGGGGCCCTGCTTCCTTTATATCTTCCATCACCACTACTGGCTCAGAGAACCTTATCATCTCCTTTTCAGCATAGCTCACTGAATTCTGAAAGAATCGATTAGATGAAGATCTCTCATTTAGGATTGAGTGTTCTAAGTCCCTTTACTCTCTGCACATAGTCCATTCATAGGTCTCTATATTTGTTCCCATCTATAGCATGAGGCGGCTTCTAAGATAAAGGCTGAAAAAAGTACACTTATTTGTGAGTATAGTAGGATGTCATTAGCAGTTATTTTATTGCTATGTTCCTTTAGCAAACTAGAAGGATCTGATTTTTCCCCAAGGTCCATAGACTATCTAACCTGAAGATGTGTGCTACACAGTTTTAGGCATGGGTTCTGTTTAATGAATTTGTTTTGATTTCTAATGAGAAAGAGATTGATTGGTTACTCCCATAACTTTTGTGCCACCTTTGCTTCCTTTTATCAGCCAAGCAGGTCACAACTGAGTGGTTTGCAGCTGAGTTGTTTACTTGTCTATTCTAATAACATGTAAAATGCCATCCAGTGCTATAAATAGTAATTCATAGTGATAAGGATACTATTTAGGCAGAAACATGGCTTCTCTGTGATTAATAACATTTGTAAGTGTTATCTACAGCAATAAGTTCTTACCAAGTTCTAGAGAGCAACCAATAGCCTTGGTTACAATTGACAGGCTGAGTCAGAGATGTGATCGGCCTACCTCTGTGGAGAGAATCATAGGAATAAGAGCTGACTTAAGTGAGCAGTGGCGAGAAGGAGAGGGGCAAGGAGAGGGAGAAGGAGAGAGAACAGTTTTACCAGGATAGCTTTACAGAGACATGTTAGAAGTGAAGACAGAATGAGCCAGAGAATAAGAAGGATCCAGAAGAATAGAACAGATTGCCAGAGTTAGTCTGAGGGCAAGCAGGGCCTAAAGAAGTAAATCTGCATCAGTCAGCCAGAACACCTGATTTGAACCGGCTGGCCCCAATTTGGAATGAACTAGAAAGGATGACTAAGCCTCTCAGATAAACCATCTGGTGAACAAAAGTTACATTTACATATAAAATAATGAATTCCATACCTGTCTTTTTGATTCTGGGCTACCTCACTCATACTGATTTATTTTCTAGCTCCATCTATTTATCTATATGTCTGAAGATTTTATTTTTTCTAATAGCTAAGTAATATTGTATAAATTTACCATATTTTCCAGATGCACTAGTCTGTTGATGAGTATTTATTTAGGCAATATTTGTGTTTGTATATTATGTTTAGAGTACCAAAAAACCACTGATGAACAAGCATGTCTGTAATAGGATATAGAGGCTTTTCAAAATATGCCCAAGAGTGGTATAATTGGATCTTGAGATAATCTATTTTCAGTTTACAGAAGAACTTCCATATAGATTTTCATAGTGGCAACACAAGTTTACACAGTAAACAAGAGTTTTGCTTTCCCCCATTCTTTTTTTGAGACAGGGTTTCTCTGTGTAGTCCTGGAACTCACTCTGTAGACCTGAATGGCCTCAAACTCAGAAATCCACCTGCTTCTGCCTCCTGAGTGCTGGGATTAAAGGCGTGCACCGCCATGCCCAGCGCTTCCCCCCCCCCCCCCGGTTCTTTTCTGTATGAGTTATCATTTGTGTTATTGATCTTGGCTACTCTGATAGGAGAGAAAAAATGGCAAAATAGTATTGAATTGCATTTCAATGGGGATGATGGAGAATGTTGATCTTTTCTTTAATGTTCTCAGCCTTTTTTTTTTCATTTTTTGGGATCATTTGAGTTTTGTCCCACATCTCACTTCTAATGGAGTTATTTGGGTTCTTTTTATGATTGTGCTATCAGTTGTCTTGTCCCAAAAGTACTTTACAGTGCCAATGAATTCAAGAATATTGCCTCTTTCTGTTCTATCAGATTCATTTTTCCTGGCCTGTGTTTAGGTTCTTAATCCACTTAAAGACATAATATTCACAAGGGGATAAATAATGTGTCAACTTGCATTCTTCTACAAGCAGCCATGAAGTTTGAATAGCACAATTTGTGGAAAATGTTGTTTTTTCAGTATGTATTTTGGTCTCTATAATAAGGCAGATTTTCAAATGTGTGTCAAATTATGTCTCAGTCTTCAACTCAATTGCATTGACCTGCAAGTCTTTTGAATGTAAACAACATTCCGTTTTTTAACTATAGCTCTGTAGCACAACTGAAGCAGTTCTTTAAGGACTTAGGATTGTTTTAAGTACCAGGTTTGATTGTTTTCTAATGAAGATAAAATATTTCTGGTGAACAATTGTGCTGAAATTTTGATGGGGATTTCATTGAATCTGTAGATTGTTTATAGTAGGATAGCTATTTCCTTATATTAATCCTACTGGCCCATGAGTGTGAGAGATTTTTTTTTTCATATTCTGATATATTCTTCATTTGAGGTCTTAAATGTCTTAAATTTTTTACTATACAAAGTTTTAACTACATTGTTAGATTAATCTTGAGATTTTTGGGGGATTACTTTTGTTTTTGTTGGTGATTTGTTTGTTTGGCTGGTTTTGCTTGATCATTTGAGACTATTGTGAAAGGTCTCTTTCCTTTCTAGATTCACTTGTCATTTGCATTTTGTATGGCTGCTGATTTTTGTATGTCAATTTCATATTGTGCTACTTTCCTGAAAATGTTTATCAACGGTATAAGTGTCTGGTAGAGATTTGGGGCATTTATGCATAAAAATCATATTGTTTACCAATAAAGATAGACTGTTATCTTCCTTTCCTATTTATATCACCTTGACCGCCCATAGTTATGAAATTGCTGAAGGAATGTCTTCTGGCACCATACCTATTAAGTGTGAAGAGAATGAATAATGCATCTTAGCCCTGGTTTTAATGCAAATGCTTTGAGTTTCTATACATGTAGGTTGATCAAGCATTGGGCTTGATATAAATTACCTTTTTATGTTTACATATGTCCTGTATATCCCTAGATATGATTTAATAGAAAATGTTACTTAAATGGATCATAGGAAAACACATGATATATTAACATGAAATAATCAGAATTTGAGATTAGATTTTGTTTATAGACTAGATATTTAAATTTACTATATGTAAACACACAATATAATCAAATTTAAAATTCAGAAAATCAAAATATTTGGAAAACCATAACAACCATTTATTGAAACTAAAAAGTACATTTTTTTGGTTTGTATCTTAAAGCTGATATTGAGCTTAAGTGTCCAGATGTTTAGCCTGATGATTTTCATTCTTACAATTCCCACATCTAGCAAAGTACCTGTTCAATTACATTCAAGGTACCTTAACTAAATTAATGAGTATAGTTTGAATCTTGACCATGAACTGAAAAAAATCCCTGAGCTTTATACCTGTTTACTCAGAGTATTTTAAATGAAGGTTCAAAGGAATAAAACACATGACTAAAATATTTATTGTATAATTATTTGTTCTCACTTTTAAGACATTGGTGGAAAATAGATATAAAAGGATTACTCTTCAAGAAACGGAAGAAAAATCATGTCAATTAGACATATAACATTTTTGTTTTGTTATTTCTGCTTTCTTACATCTCTTGTAAATCCCAATCAATAAATTCCAGTTATCCCATTTGGGGATTTTTTGGAAGTCTTTAGTTCCATTTTTCTTTTTGTTTTTCACATATTAGCTGGTTTGACAATATTTGGAGGTTGGCCACCAACTCAAACATATTTTTACAACTTAACTCTGTTGCTAAAATGCATGAAAAAACTTTATAAAAACACAAGAAACATTGAATTAATTTTTATTTTAAAACATCACTGAATTTTTACTCATATTTAGCTATTTCTGCTCATTTTGTATAACAATTAGTATGATCTAATTTATGACATTAAGATACCCATAGATGATTCTCTTTCCTTCTAGTGAAATATTTAAAGGCTGTTCTGGAGCTCTTGATAGGATGTAAACAGAGTCTAGCCAAAGAGTTATCAAATGAGACCAAAGAGCTTAAAAGAGGAAATCAAACCGGGATATAGAGTCCAAGCCGAAAGGAAATTCACACAAAGAAAAAGGCTACTTCTTGCAGGACTCAATAGAAAGACACTCCTGGGTCAAACTCCGCAGAGTACCAGGATTCTTTTTCTTTTTTCTTTTTATTAGATATTTTCTGCATTTACATTTCAAATGCTATCCCAAAAGTCCCCTATACCCTTCCCCTGCCCCACTCCCACTCCTTGGCCCTGGCATTCCCCTGTACTGGGGCATATAAAGTTTGCAAGGCCAAGGGGCATTTCTTCCCTGTGATGGCCAACTAGGCCGTCTTCAGCTACACATGCAGCTAGAGACAGAAGCTCTGTGGGTACTGGTTAGTTCATATTGTTGTTCCACCTATAGGGTTGCACACCCCTTCAGCTCCTTGGATACTTTCTCTAGCTCCTCCATTGGGGGCTGTGTTTTCCATCCTATAGATGACTGTGAGCATCCACTTCTGTATTTGCCAGGCACTGGCATAGCCTCAAAGAGACAGCTTCATCAGGGTCCTTTCAGCAAAATCTTGCTGGCATATGCAATAGTGTCTGCGTTTGGTGGCTGATTATGGGATGGACACCCAGGTGGGGAAGTCTCTGGATGGTCCATCTTTTGTCTTAGCTCCAAACTTTGTCTCTTTAACTCCTTTGATGGGTATCGTATTCCCTATCCTAGGGAGGAATGAAGTATCAATGTGTTGGTCTTCCTTCTTGATTTTCTTGTGTTTTGCAACTTGTATCTTGGGTATTCCAAGTTTCTGAGTTAATATCCACGTATCAGTGAGTGCATATCCAGTGAGTTCTTTTGTGATTGGGTTACCTTACTCAGGATAATATTCTCCAGATACATCCATTTGCCTAAGAATTTCATAAATCCATTGTTTTTAATAGCTGAGTAGTACTCCATTGTGTAAATGTACCACATTTTCTGTATCCATTCCTCTGTTGAGGTACATCTGGGTTCTTTCCAGCTTCTGGCTATTTATATAGGGCTGCTATGCTATAGTGGAGCATGTGTCCTTATTACCAGTTGGAACATCTTCTGGGTATATGCCCAGGAGAGGTAATGCTAGATCTTCTGGTAGTACTATGTCCAGTTTTCTGAGGAACCGCTAGACTGATTTCCAGAGTGGTTGTACAAGCTTGCAATCCCACCAGCAATGGAGAAGTGTTCCTTTTTCTCCACATCCTTGTCACCTGAATTTTTGATCTTAGCCATTCTGACTGGTGTGAGATGGAATCTCAGGGTTGTTTTGATTTGCATTTCCCTGATGATTAAGGTTGTTGAACAGTTTTCAAGTGCTTCTTAACCCTTAGGTATTCCTCAGTTGAGAATTCTTTGTTTAGCTCTGTACCCCATTTTTTAATGGGGGTATTTGAATTTCTGGAGTTCAGCTTCTTNAGCTCTTTGTATGTATTGGATATTAGTCCCCTATCAGATTTAGAATTGGTAAAAATTTGCTCTCAATCTATTGGTGGCCTTTTTGTCTTATTGACAGTATCTTTTGCCGTACAGAAGGTTTGCAATTTTATGAGGTCCCATTTGTTGATTTCTTTGAAGAAAGAAATTTAAGAAGATCTCAGAAGGTGGAAAGATCTCCCATGTTCATGGATTGGCATGATTAATATAGTCAAAATGGCTATCCTGCTGAAAGCAATCTACAGATTCAATACAATCCCCATCAAAATTCCAACTCAATTCTTCACTGAGTTAGAAAGGGCAATTTGAAAATTCATCTGGAATAACAAAAATCCTAGGATAACAAAAACTGTTCTCAACAATCAAAGAACCTTTGGGGGAATCACCATGCCTGACCTAAAAATATACTACAGAGCAATTGTGATAAAAACTGCACGGTAGATCAATGGAATAGAAGTGAAGACCCAGAAATGAACCCACACATCTATGGTTACTTGATCTTTGACAAGGGAGCTAAAACAATCAAGTGAAAATAAGACAGAATTTTCAACAAATGGTGCTGACACAACTGGCTGTTAGCATGCAGAAGAACACGGATTGATCCATTCTTATCTCCTTGTACAAAGCTCAAGTCTAAGTGGATCAAAGACCTCCACATAAAACCAGAGACACTGAAATTGATAGAGGAGAAAGTGGGGGAAAGCCTTGATGATATGGGCACAGGGGGAAAATTCCTTAACAGAACAGCAATGGCCTGTGCTGTGAGAGTAGCAGGTTTCTAATTGATTGCTAAATACAGAGAGGACCCGTTAGAGGAGTTTCTCCTGGGGATCTTTGGTGCATAATGTAACACATTACTAATTAAGACTCTATGAGAAGATTTGAAGTCATGGTGTGTTGGTGTCTCCCACCCCCATTAACCATTCCCCCTCCAGCAGGAATACCAGAGTGCTACCCAGTTCGCCTGGACCGCCCACCATCGCCCGGACCGCCCACCATCGGGAGAACTGCCCGCCACCAAGAGGACTGCCCACCATCGCGAGAACCGCCATGGCAACTTCAAAGGACTCAGGGGCATGCTGGGAACCCTTCCTAACCTTTCCTTGTACTTAAGCAAGTCCGGACAATAAAGATATGGGCCTTGATCAGAAGTCTTTGTCAAGGCCTCCATGTTTCTTTTCACAGCCCTGTCCCTTTTCAGGAGTTCCCGCTCTCCAGTTCGGATCCAGGCCACAGTGTTCTGCAGGCAGAACCACACAATGGTGTAGCTCTGCTACACTAGTTAGTTTCTCCTTAAATTTCCTAAAACTAAACAAATCAGTGTTATATTTGTTCTGGAAGACTGGTCTGGGGAAACTCAACTCATTCAGTAAATAAATATGGTTAAGGCATAACAGGTTCCAGGAACTGTGCCAAGCACTGTGATTGCAAATATGAGTGAGATGTATTCCTTGCCATTCTCAAGTTTACAATCTGGTTGAGAGAAAGAGATAAATACACAAGGAATGACTTACATATTAGAAACTGCATTATCAGTTAAAGTGTTGCTGGAATTAACACATACCACTTTAAAAATTTATTCAATCACAAATTGATAAAATACTGCAATTGTGTCATCAGGCATATGATGATCAGAAAGGTTAGTATTTGAAAATGCAACTTTTCTTTCAATGAGTGTAATTATCGAAAAATAGAAATCAATACCCTTTCCTCTTATTCTTTTTACAATTCCTCATTTCTTTATATATACTTTAGCTCAAAGTGAAGACCTAGTGATGGTCATGAGATCCTTGGTCAGTCAAAGCAGAGACAGAATCTTTTCAAGCAGTTCCATTTGGAGATAGGTGCCATGGCACATTAAATATATATTGGGCAGCAAGAGTGGCATGATTATCAGAACAGCATGGGGAAAGCTTGCTACCCTATGGGGAGCTTGTTTGTATTTGAACCACTCTGTAGATTAGAGAGTTAATCCCATGAGAAGTAGCCTGTTGTGAAGAGCTAATTCTTGACAAGGATAAAGAGCCTATGTTTGTAAGAGTTCTTCCCAGACTAGTATCAGAGCAGGAGTGGCTCCAAAGCAGGAGCCTTGAAACACAGAAAGAGCTGCTGTTTGGGCAGATTATATAGAAAAGTTTGTCACAAAAATTTAAATTAAGTATTTGCCACATGGGAATACTCAGGAAGGAATAGGCTGGTGATTGGAGGTTTGGGGAAGAGGAAATGCTGCATTTCCCATCGGAATGGAGTCTTTTGGAAGAAGTGCTTTTTTCTGGAACAGCCCAGTCTTTTCTTTGATACTCAGTCTGACTAAAAGAGACCCACCTACATTATGAAATGTCTGAGTTATTAAAGTCTTACAAAAAGTAT
Organism: Mus pahari; assembly: GCF_900095145.1. Lineage (NCBI taxonomy): Eukaryota > Metazoa > Chordata > Mammalia > Rodentia > Muridae > Mus > Mus pahari. Next base: position 41,214,713 of record NC_034592.1, on the reverse strand, counting down.
TTTAAGAGAGATATGTAAGAATAGTCTGTGAACTAACCAAGAAGACAGACAAAATTAACCATTTTCCTTAGGAAGTAGGTTCTAAACATAAGTACACTTACTATGATTCAGTTTTAAGCTGCAGACTTAATATTCTGGATTTGGAGTAGAGAAGAATTAAACATGACAGCCTTATTGATATAGGACTAGCCATCTCTAGCGTACTTCTGAGTTGCTGCCTTTAGAATGGTGTTTCAACTATGGAGGGTTCTGAGGATGAGAATTTCCTTCGGTCTCAGATAAACACAACTGAATCAGGTATATAGACACTGTGTCAATCACTAACAAATACAAGCCTTCTTCAGAAGAGGTCATAGCTGTAAGAAAAGCAGCTCTACGAATCTATTTAATCTTTAAAATTTGCTAACTGGAACTGTTTGGCAGAACTCTTAGCATACTGTATAATAAATCTTTCATTCCTGGAATAAGAGTTGTAGCTTCTATCATGTTCAGTGATGGCTCTCCATAATTGAGTCTAGACAATGCATATAAATAAAATGAATGTGCATGTGAACACATATAAACCATAGGATATATATGTATATGTCTTGAGGCCAAGGGGAAACTGAGTTGAGAAACTTTGACTTCTATGCTAATATAAAAGAATAAATGTGGCTTTTTAAGTGACTGATTCTCAGTTGTTGAGTTTTTAATAAACAAGGATGTATTAATTTATTATATATTAATGTCTTGGAATGGCTGTTTCTGTCTATTCTTTCTTTTAGTCAAAATCGTATTTTTTTCTCAAATATTATATCCTAATTGTATCCCTCTCCTCCGCCCAGGTTCTCCCTATCCGTCCTCTGCTATAGAGTCATTTCTTTCTGTCTATCATTAGAAATCAAAGAGGCTTCTAGAAGATAATAATAAGTTAAGATGAGACTTAAAGAAAATAACACATCAGAATTTGACAGAACAAAAACTGAATGAAAAGATTGAAGAAGAAGAATAAGGAGAATCAGAGGCCAACTTGTTCACACAGTGAGGACTCTCATAAAACACTAAACTAGAAACACAAACATATGCATAGAAAACATATGCATACAGATCAAAAAAGATATTTTAGTTAAAAGTGCCTTCATGGCTTTAATAGAATTCATTCATATTAATTTTCTTTTTTCTTGAAGAAAAAAGGTGACTAAAATTTGAAATACTTGAGATGAAACAACTTATTGGAGGATTTGACTGAAATCTCAGCAAATATAACAATATACCTTTAACATTAACTATACCTTAATTGGAAAAAAAAAATCAAAAGAAGGGTAATAAGGATACACTCCAGACACAGATGTAGAATCTTGCCTTGAATGCCATTATATATACAGGACTGGACATTTTTTGCTTTCAGTTTATAATGTGACTTTACACACTAAATCTCACCTAAGAGTTAACTGTATCAATTGACCTCATTTTACTGGTGGTAAATAAGAAATTCCAAGAGGTTAGCCGACTTCTCCAGATAATGCAATTGAGAATGAGAAGAGACAGCCAGGATCCTACCCGAGCTTCATTAGCTCCGGAGCAACTGCCTTGTCTGCTTTGATCATACCCGGGTCCTGGCCTTTGCAACAGAAACTCCTGGATATCTGATTGAGGCAGACAGCAGTGAAGTAGGAACACATCAGAGCTAAACTATTTCTCAGCTTCACAGCTTGACTTAGCAGCTATTTCAAGGCAGTTCCACTTGAGAGGTTTGTACTTCTGGCCTGCTGTGAGACACTAATGATATAATCCATTTTGGAGGGTAACGGTAAAGGCTAGGTTATGATATCTCTGTTAGGAATTTCTTATTATTAATTACTTGTTATAACTTTCTATTGCATCTTTACTTTGCCGAGAAGATATAATACCTGTGGCGAGTACTAAAAGGAGATAACTCATACTCATACAGATACATACAGACACACGTTTGAACCTAAATCATGATCCCTTAATTCTTCTGGAGTTTGAATGTCCCAAAGTGAACCTAAATTTCTGACACACTGCAATTCTCATTAACTTTGTCAAGTGAAAACAGGGCTTTTGAGAAGGGTCATTTTTCATTTCCACTTTTCAGGTAAAATAATCTTTGACTATCAGAAATTATAACGAGCTTAAACTTTACCTTTGGCTCAGTTTGTTATTTTCCAAAATGCAGTTTAAGTTGCATTGAAATTGTATAGCCATAACCACTTCACTGTCAGTTTGGAGGGCTTAAATATAGTCAGCTAATCAGTACCACATGGAGTTGGTTTATGCATCAAATTCCACTGCTGTCATGTTTGTGAGATGCTGGGTACAGTCCTTCTGAGCTGCTTCCCAGTGCTCTAGGGTTTCCCTCTGTGACTCATATACCAAACTTACAGTGATCTTACAGGTCAATAACCTGGAAAGCAGATGAACTCTTCAGTTGCTGAGGTTGTTTTTAACAAGAGCGTCAGGATGGTAAAACTGAGGACTTCCCAAGCTTGCATAGAGTTACATGAAAATATTTGAAAACTTTTCTTGAAAAAGGCATATGTAAGGGTTGAAAAGTATGAAATAGCTCATGTAGAACAAGCTTTGCTAGTCCCAGAAAGTTTCCCAGGTGACTGAGTTTAGTGATCTTTTTGACTTTACTTTAAAATATGCACTTCATATTTTTTTTTTCTCAATACAAGTATTTACAAGAAGTTTAACATTTGGTTCTCTGACTTTAAAAATTGTCAACTGAAAAGAGCACAGAAGCACTTCCAAGAGAGGGAAAACATAGGAAGAAGATACACAGGCACAGAAGTATTTAAAAGCCAGCTTCCAATGGAATACTGTATTCCTTGACATTACTTCTTTCCTAAGGACTTCTGATTACTATCATGATTTCCAGAATAGTGGTGGCTTTAGGTGATCAGGAAAAGGTTTGTTCTATGCTCTATGCTATCTTTCATTATTTTCTGACTACATTACGGAAACGTCAACCGTCTTTTTTTTTTTTTTTTTCTTTTTAGCTGTATGTTAGTTAAAAGAGATTTCATTAAGAGAGGTTTCAGTCTTGGCGGACTTTAATGCTAATTTTACTATACTGCTACTATTATATGAGAGAGCCTCAGCATATTAAGCAGTGCTTTTCATAAGTTTTTATAAAATCATATGGAGGAAGGTCATGCTAATATAATACCATGTGTCTTTTCCCCAAGTAACACGTAATGGTTCCTGTCACTGTGTTAATTCAGTTAGGTAGACTGTAAACATAGGTTTTCCAATCACTGAAATAAGCAGTTATCCAGATTAATGCAAATCTCTTTTGAACAAATATAAGGTATTAAGATTTTGATTCAGCATTAGGAGTGGACTTTTTAAGTTTTCTGGAGCACTTTATTTTACAAATGATGAAGTAATAGCTCATTCCATCTTTCCCCTACTAAATTCTGTGGTAAAATCAGTGTACATAGATCATATAACCTGGTTCTTAGAACATAACCGGAAGTCACTTGTTCTATGTCAGAAGACATATTCCTCTGCTGGGATGGTGGACACATTTTTAGGACACACTGGTTATAAAAGATGCTGGTCATGAGGCCAGAAAAATAGGAGGAAGGAATACTTAAGTCAGTTGGATTCTTCATGGCATTTACAACATGAATGTTGTTTTTACCGAATGGTCCAGGAATCTTAATATTAAAATGGCATAGGCTTTTGGGGAAATCCATTTAGTCACATTCATTCATATTTAAAATAAATTTATTTTATATTTAAGCTTAAAAAGGCAACAAAATAATAAGATGTATAGTCAACAAAATATTTAAAGCTGACTTCTAATAGATTATTGTATTCTGTGGCATTGCTTTTTGTCTTAAGCATTTTTGATAACAATCATGATTTTAGAAGTGGTGGGGTTAGTGGACAACAAATACCTGCAATGACAATATACTTGTGAGAATATCTAAGATATATTTCAGTGATAAGTAATATTATTATCCTATTATTTTCTGACTATACTCATGATTAATCTTGGGTCTAATTTAGAAATTAATGAAGTATGTTTATTTTTCTTTAATCATGTTCATGGACACTAATAATCTACTCTTGTATTAATAAATGATTTGTCATTCATTGTCACAAGAACCTCAAACCTGTCTATCTAAATTATATAAGTATATACAGGTAGTCAATAATTTTGTGGTAGAATTTCAGGATACTTTTTATGGAAAGCTATGCCTCAAGGAAGTCATTGTGACCCAGAATATGTTCATGTTCTTTAAAAACTGTATAATTTAATTAACTAGTAAATTGAATAAATTTTGCAGAGAGAAAAGGTGATTACTTTATTTAAATTGCAAGTTATAGTGAAATGCTGGATTTAAAGAGACTACTAATGTCTTCTCTCCATTTATAGTATTTTTTTTTTTTTTGGTTACTGTATTGGTCAGGGTTCTCTAGAGTCATAGAACTTGCAGATAGTCTCTATATAGTAAAGGAATTTATTGATGACTTACAGTCTGCAGTCCAAATCCCAACAATGGTTCAGTAGTAGCTGTGAATGGAAGTCCAAGGATCTAGCAGTTGCTGAGTCCCACACAGCAAGAAGGCGAAAGAGCAAGAGCCAGATTCCCTTCTTCCAATGTCCTTATATGGTCCCCAGCAGAAGGTGTAGCCCAGATTAAAGGTGTGTGCCACCACACCTTTAATCCCAGATGACCTTGGACTCGGAGATCTCCCTGTCTTAATCTTCTGGATTCAATCACCACTGTGTCTCAAGATCTCCATACCAAGATCCAGATCAGAAACTTCTATCTCCCAGTCTCCAGATTAGGTTCACTGGTGAGCCTTCCAATTCTGGATTGTAGTTCATTTCAAATATAGTCAAGTTGACAACCAGGAATAGCCACTACAGTTACTATGCAATTTGAAACCCTCTAAATATGCCTGTTTTAAGCTACATAGTAAATATCATAAATATATGTGAAGGAAAATCTTTCACAAAAATGCTATCCTTTCAGGTCAAATTTATGATTGTGGTCATTGTGTTATGATTCCATTAGTCATGGGGCAGGCAGAGAAGCATTTCAAGCAGACCGAGATCAAGTTCTACATACATGATCATGTCCTTTGCAGGCTCTGAGCTACTGAGCTATAAATCAAAGATACTATAGGTGAAAATCAAAGACATTATAGGTGACATAAACATTTTTTATAAATTATACAGTATCATTTTTATTATTGTTGTGCATGTATATGTGTGTGTATGTGTGCATATGCGGTATGCTGGCAAGGGGACCTATATGGGTACATGACTTGGCCAAAGGAGAATTTGAACAAAGTTCTACTGGTTGAGCTGTACACATTTTCCCCTATGATCCATCTCTTCAGCCCCAGATACAGATTATTTTATATAGCAATAGAAGTTTAAATTATTCTCAGGAAAGAGTAGCTAACTGTAGAGAGAGTTTGGGAGTATCACACACGAAATGAGGGAGGAAAAATATATATATGTGTGTGTGTGTGTGTGTGTGTGTGTGTGTGTGTGTGTGTTTATATAATTTTTTCTCCTCACATGTATTTCTACTTTTATTAAAAATATGACATGTTACTGAGTTAATATATACATATTAATATTTAAGATATTCCAAATTTAATTCATACAAAACACACACATACACACATACACACATACATATATATTCCTTCTATGGTATTTATGTGCTATTTTTCTATTATAAAAAATTATTCATTTCTGGATTTGGTGGTATTTTTCCTTAATAATTCCATGACATTATATTTTTTGGAGTTTAAAGTTTTTATTTACATTCCTTTCCCCCTTTTCTTTTCCTTTTTAAAAATCAAATTATTTCATTTATTTACATCCCAAATGCTTCCCCTTTCCCAGCCTCCCTTCCAGAGTTCTTTGGCCAATCCTGTTCCCTTTGCAACTGAGAGGGTGCCCCCCACCCTTCCAAACCCACCTCACACCTAGCATACTACTTCCCTGAGGCATCAAGTCTCAACAGGATTAGGTAAATCATATAGCACTGAAGTCAGAAAAGTCAGCCCTCTGCTAAAGTTATGCCTGGGGGGAGGGGAGGTAGGGGGGTAAGGGGGGCAGGGAGCTGGGGGGTAATATGGACCAGCACACTTATGCTCATTGGTTGGTGGCTTAGTCTCTGGAAGTTCTGAGAGGATAGATATGTTTAAAAGAACCATATATTTCTACACTGCCATCAATGATAGCTACAAGAATGTATTAAAAATATTCAAGCCTTAATAATTTAATAATGACACATAAGTCTTTTATAATTTGCCAGCCATGTGGTACAGCAATTTTCATCAGAAATTATTCACAATTGAATAAATTCATACATTGAAATAGAATAATTCATGAATAACATAAAATCAGTTTAACAATATTATAAATAAAATTTATAATATTTGCTGTGGAATATCAGTGTTGTATATTAAGGAACCTATTTGGTTTATAATGGAGAACATTTTAACATTTAAGAAAATATTATCCTTAATTCTTGTTCATTGTTATTCTAAAATGAATACTTAAAATAGCTATTTCTATGTACCTGTATCTAACATGATTTCCTTATACAGCATGATACTAATATACATTTAATATCTGTGCTTATGTCTCCCAGTTAGTTATTACTGTGTGGATTATAATTGAACTGTCAACATGTAGGGTCACACAGGTCTCCTAGATAGTATGTGTTACATGTCAAACAGCCAAGATAATCATAAAGACATCAGAACATGGATGCACAAGCCGGTGACATGAACACATGACGACTAAAATATTCAAAAATATAAACAGGGGTGGAATTATGCTTTTGTATAAATGTGTTTGAAAAATTAAGCTAATTACTCTATATATGGTCACCTACAGGCATAATCAGGACAAGCTAAAATACCTGACATTCAGAATGGTGAAAGCACATAGTGTTTAGGTAACACACACACAAATATAATCATTATTATATGTAAGCTTCCTATAAATACACAGAAGCATAAAATATAAGATTTCATATAATATAACCTTTTCCAAAAATTATTTTGGACTTTTATTTTAATCACAGTACACATGAAAGCAAGGTATTACTGGAATCTGTCTCTAACAACATACCTTACAAAGCACAAATATTAGATATAAGTTAAACAGATTATTGCCTTTTGTTTGGTGGACTCTGTGTTTATGGTCTATATTATGAAAAATAGATAAATTATATAGTAGACTTACTCAAGTAGATTTTTCCCTACTGTGATAATGTCTAAATCATGTGCATCTCATGGATACCATGCCCACAGATTCTCCTTTTCCAGACTTCAGTTTTGTGAAACAGTCTATTAAGCACACAGATGAAATTGTTTATGCTCTTAAAATTCTCACAGTTGAATTGCTCATCAAGTGACTTTTTTAATGGAAATCTCTGAATATAGTTTTAAAACTTATTATAATTTCAAAATCTACACAAAACAAGAGGCTAATAAGCAGACATTTCTACATATATATACTGACATTTCATGACCTACTAATAATTTATCATAAAAATAAATCTTTATGGTGATATTTTATCCCAGATATTTCTGTTATTATCTGCTAGCTTCTCATATGAAGTAATAAAAAAATTTCCAGAAAAAAATGCATTTTTCTTTCATGTTGATCAACCACTTACCTTTATCTATATCCTAGTCCTCTGTGTTAAACACTAAAATTATTTTTCAAGTATTTGTTATTTCATTATTTTCATAGATAAAGGTAGTAGATATGCAAAGGACTTATAATTTTTGGATCCTTGTATGGGATATTCAAGATTTCCTTAATACCCTTGGCATTTTGTTTATTATTCCCTAAGTGCTGGGTTTTTCTGTTTGAAATGTGTATGATATCCTTCCTATACTCTTCTGATTATTCTTGTTGTTCTGTTCTACATTCTCTCCAATATGTGTCAGTTCTGTACTTTCCTTAGTGAAACACTTGTAGAACTCAAATTTACTCTTTTTTATGCTAATTCTTCCTTCTAGCAATATTTATCAAATATATTTAGAATTATTACGTTCAGAAATACCCACTGGGGTTGAATACTAACTAAATCAGAATGCATAGTCATCATCATAGTGTGAACACATATTAAAACAAGTAAACTTACCAGTATTTAAACTTACTTAGATTATGTGATATCATGGTTCTTAATTTGCTAGTTATTCCATAAATACTTCACTATTCTCTATTCTTTCAATATTGAACTTTGGAATCAGAATCAAATTCAAACACGATTTTTGTGGGTTCTACACTTCATAAGAAAAAAAATGAATAAGTATAATGACATAGGAAAGACTCATTTTCCTAAAACTACCAGGTCTTAAAACTGAGGTTAGCTTGTGATAAATAACCAAACTTCTAAAAAGCTGTTGGAAAGACAGGCTGACACAGTCACTCTCATACTTAGCCATTCTTATAATCTGTAGGAGAAAGTAAGACTCAGGCAGAATGAATCTACTGGGTATATTGTTGCTATGCCCTGTTGGCTCCTCCCTCTAAGCCTTGTGTTCCGCCTCTTGCAGACAGGTTGGGAGTTTCT
>NC_034592.1:41200537-41206126 GCF_900095145.1 Mus pahari | reverse complement strand
CACCCCAAGGTGTTCTGCCCATGCAGACAAGGCGCCGGTCTGCGTGCAGGCAGGAACACTACATTTGGCGTCCAACGTGGATTCTACAATGCCCTACTTTAATAAAGGTACATTTTACTACTCAAATAAATACTGAAGATCATCAATTACCCATGTTACAGCAGGAATTTCAAAAGATCAACCCCTTTTGAATAAATGTAAATGATCTTGAAATTATAACCTGAAATAAATTTTTAATAAAACAGAGTTGGGAAGTATCTAAATTTCTTAGGTTAGCAGCATAAAGTGATATACTACATCATAGTATTATCATATTTGTTGGGTAAGGCAAAATTTTGGAGAAAATGGCCATGAGTAATAAGTAATCATAGCAGAATGTTATGTTGACATTAAGAAACACATGCCATAAGCAATGGGAATCGAAAGTACAAAACCCGAAAGTAGAAATGTTCTTGATATGCTTCACTGTGCATATGTGTCTACAACCAAAGGAGGAAGCAAACTTGTAATAGAATTTAGAAGCATATATATTTAAAGGGACAATTCTATTAAGTTGTTCAGGTATGAAGTTGCCAAATGAAAAACTAAGAAAAGCACAGATAAGCAAAACGAATACAAACAAAAATTCTAAGAAAATAAAATTAAAAATCAATAATGTTCTATAGTGATTCAAGTAAAGAATTATGGTAACTATCTAAAATGTTAGCAGTAGAAACTGTTGAACTAGTTGGTGAGATGTTGGCCATATGAGTTAAAGTAATGAAGTTAGACACCATCATTTGGTTTGAACAACTAATGCTTTATTAGGGTGGGCACTTTTATGAGAAAAGGAGGTTTGATAAGAACTAATCAATGCTCACATTTAGATTTTTTATGTCTTGAAGGCATATCATGTATTAAGGTGAGGGTAAAAAAATTTAGAATTCAAATTATGGATCTAGAATAGAAGTTTTTTGAAGGAGAGATTCTGAAATATTAGGAGATTAAACACTTCCAGAATGCTGAACAGTATAATATCTTTTTCCTTAGCTCATACCTAAGTATAAGAGTTGGGTTATAAACAAAACAAAACAAAACAAAAAAACAAAAAACAAAACAAAACAAAAAAACAAAAACAGGCACTCTGCCTAATGAGATGGAACTCATGCTTCATTATATTAATTAACTCAAAAATTCATGGGTTATAGGCCATAGGGGAGAAACTATTACTATTATTCATAGTGTTTAACTGTCACATGCAAACTTATCTTTGTATCTATAGATCACTTCATCTCATCAAAAGAGGTATATTTTGTTTTGCCTGGTGAATAATAAGGGGACTCAGACTAGGTCAACATGCATGAAATGTGACAATATGGAGTGCTCAACATTATGTGAGGCATCAAAATCATACGTACCTCACCCAATCTGCTCAGGGATCATTGCAGAAGATGTATGAAGATCAAAACAGTGTACTTTGGATATGAAAGGACCACCACAACAGTTGCAACTCTAGGCACAAGACCTATCCCCAAATCACACCAAGCACAGCACCAGCATAGATGGTAAATTTGTTCTGGAAGTCTTGACCTAGCTGAGGAGAAGCTAACTGGAATCGAGTATTCTTTATGGATGTAGCCATCAATGTGCCATCCTTATTCCAAAAATGACTTCACGCCACACATAAGTTGGCATCACTGAGTGGGCTTGCTAGGTTTTATATAATAGCACATGAACCTGAGAGGACAAATTAGTAAGGAACAGAAAAGGAATTAGAGGACAGAAACTGAGGAATGAAGTTGATAAAATACATTATATGCCCCTATAAAACCTTCAAATAATAATTCAGTCACATGCAAAAAGCAAAGGATTGGCCAGAGAAGTTGAGGGAAAATCTAGGGCACTATAATGCCTTAAAAATCAAAGGAAATTTTGGTTTCAAATTAGAGATAGCAACTGACAGGTAAATTATGGTTTGTCAAGAAATATGAGGACTAGTAATTGACTATTACATATAGCAACATAGGTGTCAATCATTCCTACACATTCATTTGGAACTATTAGTGACCTTTGACAAAAGAATTTAACTGATCTTGTGATAATAAAACTCAACAGAAGTGTAATTAAAGTAACATGGAAAATAAGAGTTTAGCCATCTCTTTCATGAACAATTTTAAAGAAAAATAGATACCCCCATGAATAATGTTGAATGATTTATATTAAACCAGAAAAAAACCCACCATGAGCACACACTGGAAGAATTGACACTTGTAAGAAGTAGGCAAGGGTGGTGAAATGTTGAGCTTAGGTAGCGTAGGAGAAGGTATATAGAGGATTGGAGGGCTGTGATTAGAAACATGGGCAAGTATCTGTAGCAATAATGTAGACAGTAGAAAACAGCAATGTGAATGCAAGTGATGGGTAGACGCTGTGATAAAATCAGTAAGAGGTCTTGTTGTTTTTTAGTTTTATTCTAATTGTTTACATTTTTGTCAATGAAAACTGGGAGTGGGAATTGATAATGTAGGTTGAGACAACATGAAATTATGAACTGGTAATATACATAGTAGAGAAAAGTATAGAAAAGAAAATATAAGTTGATGATGGAATTAAGGCCTACATAGACCTGTGATGAATTCAAAGTCAGTAACTGCAGCAGTGTCACTGTTAATAGATACCAGGTAAACATTCTTTACTGTTTTAGTGCCATCCCTGGTGTACAAACTCATTCTATTTTGTTCATCTCATTTCTCCCTCCAAGGAAGGAAAGGGATGGGAAAGTGAGTAATGTACTACAGATCTCCCACATTGTTCAAGAGAAAAATCCATAATTGATTTTTTAAATGAAACCTTTAGTAATATAAATCTCAGCTTTGACGTTTCCTTGTTCATATTACTTGGTGTTCTATGGTGGATGAAGGTTCATACTCGAAACTGACCTTGGGGCAGTCTTTTGTCCTCAGAGAGTAGATTTTCTAATTTATAAACAAACCACAATAAAATATAAGATACACTTCATGAGGTTCATATTGAAAATTACATGAGACTATGTGGTTGAGCTGCATAATGAACACATTCATTTTAAGTATATTCATGCATACAAAATAAAATTCAATAAATATTGACTGCTAACTACTTTTGGCATGATCATATAAGTTAATTCACGTGTATTTTCTGTGTGTATTTTGTCTTGGAGCTTGGCTATTATTATTTGAGTGTAGAACACAGTCTCAAATAACACTGTGAGGATCTTCTCACCAGATAATAGTGAAGTTGTCTCCACATGCATCCACATGAATCATCACAAGCAAAGCACAAACAAACTGAGGTAATGGAAAGAACGTTCTTCTTTCAAGGGAAAAATGAAACAGACACTATCAATGTACTGCATTAGCATATGATAGATGCCTTTTATTACTATATTTTATCCTAAAATTATGACCACTATGTATGTTTTCTTGCTATAAAATTAGAGATAGCATATATAAATAAAATTTCTTTTAAAATTATTTTCAATGTGCTATATTGCATCCAATTTGAAAAGCAATAATAAAATACTAAAAGTTGACATTCAAAGTCTAAATAAAATTTTCTCATATACATATCAATTACCACTCAGATATTTACAGGTTTCTACAGGGAGAAATTTTATGCTTCTGAGAAAACTAATTATGATATACAATGAGAATTTCAAGACATATGCCAATGTCTCCCAGGTCAATAAAACTACATCTTAGTATCACAACTTAAATTATTTAACTGTGAAATATATTTCTTAGAGAAATATATTTCATTAGAGAAACTCAGCCTTCCCCAAAGACATTGTCATCTGCATAGAAAACATCTGTCAACAGCAGAATAGAAAAAGGAAGAAAGAGATGCTGAAATTAAATATTACCTCAAGATTTTTCAAATAATATCAGAATGGGTTATTTATTCTGTTAACTGAATCAACAAATGCTATTTATGACACCTCTTTAGTTTTTAAATTATATATTTCTACGGCTAGTAAGAAAATGTACACATTCTAACTACAATGAACAAGTTAAGGGTCAAGTAGAAACAAAGACCCTCAAAATGATTTAAAATGGTATATTATACAATTATGCTGAGGTAATTTTCATAAATGTGGCACTAGGTTTGCAAAGAGAAAAAGAAAATGAGAATATTAATTGGATTTCTGATCTATTTTACATTTTTTTCTACTTAACTGGGAAGGTCTATAATTTTCATACCACTAGCAAAAATGCCAACAAAGCTAAAAAATAATAGTTTCTAACGTAATCTGATCTATTCCACGTCCCGATGAGCAGAATTATTGTACCATCACAGTAAATGTGGATTGTACTTAAGAGTTTCTCTCGTGATTCATATTTATGCTTATAAAACCAGACAGGTAAAGCACCCCATGTCTCTGCTCCCTCAAACTTGAAGCATTAAGAGTCATAGTTTGTAACCAGGAAGGCAGTACATATCTTTGATACCAGCATTTGGGAGGCAAAAGCTTTGCCTTGAGAAAGAAGAATTCTCCACAACTTCACATTCATTAATTGTCTATAGTGCTACAATTCAAAATATGGGGCACCGTGAGTCTTTTTAAAAATATTTATATCATCACGTTAATTGTTATCACTATTTGATTTATTTGAGCAGTCGCAGTGTTCATATTTCAAGGCTGCAGTCTTCCAACATAAATACAATGCATATTATTCCACTAGATGATTTTTATCCTTTGGTTCATCACCTTTTTGCCTCCACTTCCATGATATTCCCTGATCCTCAAGTGTAGGAGATGTAGTATAGATTTATGACCTGGGACTAGACACCCTAAGATCAATTGTCCTTTGCATTTTAACTAGTTGTGTATTTCTGTAATTGTCTCCGTTTGTGGTCAAAAAATTCTTGGATGAAGGCTAAAAATTATATTTATATTTATAGGGGTTAGTATTATAATGCAAGTTATAGATTTGATTGGTTTAGGAAATTGGCACTAGTAGTTTTTCCTCTAAGAAATGTGTCATAGTGATGCCACTAGTCATGGATAGCCAGCTAGGTTTATAGTATCAGGCATGATTTTCATATTGTTGAGTGGGATATAAATTCAACTAGATAGCAGTTGATTGACACCAAGATTTTAGAGCCACTATGGCACTTTTAGGAATCCTAGCTACGTATGGTTTATAGGCATCACAGTTGTTGCTTTGCTTTATTTGCAGTTTGCATAGAACTTTCTGGTGCTATAAAGTTAATACTTGGGAATGAGGTTTTAGGTACGATCCAGATAAAATTCTCTAGGCCTTTATTGAAAGTATGAAATGTCACTGGCAGCATAGACTTGTCTTCAATTTCTAAGGAGCAACCAAAGAACAATAGTAGTCTACATAGTTTGGGAAGTCTCTTGAACCATTTAATGAAAAGGAATTTACACACTCAACAAAATCTCAATAAAAGCCTTTACAACAATACTCACAGAAATTGGTTAAGATCTTGAAAGTCATGTAGAACAACAGAAGCATTAAGACATCCAAAACAACAATGAGGAAAGAAAGAAAGAAAAATAGAAAGAAAGAAAGAGAGAGAGAGAGAGAGAGAGAGAGAGAGAGAGAGAGA
>NC_034592.1:41153088-41200401 GCF_900095145.1 Mus pahari | reverse complement strand
AAAGGAAAGGAAAGGAAAGGAAAGGAAAGGAAAGGAAAGGAAAGGAAAGGAAAGGAAAGGAAAGGAAAGGAAAGGAAAGGAAAGGAAAGGAAAGGAAAGAAAGGAAAGGAAAAAAGAAAAACTGTGCTGGAAAGATGACCCTTTCAAGTTTCAAGATATTTTAAAGAGTTAAAGGAAAAAACAAATAAACAAACAGAGATCCTACTATTTGTTCTATGCCTGCCAACTACCATTAAAGCATACAACTCTTATTTTTAAAGGAATTAAGTAGAAGCAAATTTTCTATACAAATTGCATCTAAAAAACCATCAGGTTAATATGGCCCAATGTGGCAGGGCCTGCATATGCTTATGTAGTGTGCCAGGCCTATGAAGGCCAGGGAGAAGATACTGGAAGGAAGAAGATTTGGAATTTACATGATTAAAATAGGTTTAAAGGTTTAAAAAAAATCAGGTTAGAAATCTGAATACCTTTTGATACTTTGATAGTGGAAAAACATGAAAAACTTTTAGAAGCACGTTAAGGTACAAACATTGCACAGTAATTGGCAGAAGAGAATCATGATACCTGGAGAAATATAGGTAATATTGAAGGAATATGGTCACAGAAAATTAAAAAGCTCTGACAGCAAAGGCATTAGCAAAATGAAAATTCAAACTACAAAATAGAAAATAGTACTTGTGCCATTAGTCCTCTGTGATATGATAAATATCCTGAAAATAAAGAAATTGAATAGGCCTTATAAGAAGCCAATCAGTATTTTGAAAAATGATCTGAAAAATATGTGTCAAAAGTACAAGTGGCCAACAAATATATTAAAAAGTGGTTAAATTTTCTCGGAGAGTCAATACCAAGAATATTTGTCTCTTGGCTTCACGTATAAAGCATGCCCTTGTACTGGGAAGATTTGGAGAAGATGGAACAATTTGGTAGGAGTGTAAAATAGTATAGAATCATGGAAAACCAGAGTGGTTCTTCAAGACAGATGTGCCTCCAAAATTAAAAATATGAACAATTGTGCAGCAAATGATGCCTGCATACAAAATTGAGCCTCACATACCAATTTTTTTAGTTGTGGCATTTTCACAAAAGCAAGACATAGAAATAATCTAGTTGTGTATATACAGATTAATGAATTAAGAAGTATAACAATTATACACAACACGGTTTTTCCCTGAAATAAAGAAGTTGAGATCATGACAATTTCAGTTGAAATTATATATGTATATTATAATAAAATTTAATTTAGAAATTTGAAAAAATTCTAAAATGCAATTTTAAATTTTTAGAAAAAAGAAATAGAGATTATCACATTTAATGAAATCAGCCAAACAAAAGAAAAATTGTGTATTAATTTAGTTGTTAATTGAAACTATGGTAAATAAAACAAGAGACAGACTAATAAGGACAGGGGAAAGGATCTTACAGTAAATGAAGAAAGGGGTGGGAAAGAGATGAAAATCAGGACAGGAAGGTAAATAAAGCATCATATATGGAAATATTATAATGAAAAATATTAACCTGTCATAATTAGTGTCATTGAATAATTGTAATAGAAAAACAAACACCATTAGACCTAGAAAATGATGTGTGAGGAATACAAATAAAATGTGATTCATATAGTAGATTGTAGCTATGTATGCACAAATGACAATGAGCAGGTCCTACACTGCTAGGATGTAGTTATTATGATATCAATTCTATAATAGAAAATTGTATGTTTCCTCACTTTCATGTGTTTGCAATTATTAAATTAATAATTTTTTTAAATATATAAAAGATTTTATGTATAAATATGAGGCAGCAAACTGAATATTTGCAAAAAACTGCAAAAATGAATGTTAAGTTTCAAGCTGCAGGAATAAAATATCATTTAAAAGATTAAAGAACAGTGTTGGATACTTGACATTTCCTCTTCTCAAAATTTGCCACAGTGCTACAGTAATCAAAACAAGGTGAGGCAGGCATAAAGCTAGACCATAGGAATGAGGCTTTCATTTAAGATATATCTTAGAGTCCTGAATTCTATCTTCATAGTGTCTTTGGCAATAGGGGCACACTCATAAACCCAGAGAAGTAACCAAGGGGCAGCATAACTGTAGCCACGACAATTCATCATAGTGACTGTCAAAGAAATTGAAGTTATACACAATGCAGAGATGAGTGGATGCGAAGGCCAGTCCCTAACAGATACATCTGTAGATCCTGCATCTAAGATTCAGGAAATAACACAAAAGGTAGAACAAAATGATTTCAAGAGACATATTACCAGATAGTCTGCCATGTTACAGTCTCTCTCAGAAATGGATGCATAAACAAGACCAGAATGCTGGACATGTTAACATGGAAGGAAGAGAATTTTGCAGGGTAATACACCTGACAAAGAACTACCAGTAATTAATGTCTGCTAGGAGAAGGAGAATTAGCATCTCCTAAGAATGAGTTCCCTAAGGAGCTAAAGAGGTCTGCAACTCTATAGGAGGAACAACAATATGAACTAACCAGTACCCCTCATAGCAGTGTCTCTAGTTGCATATGTAGCAGAGGATGGCCTAGTTGGCCATCAATGGGTATTGTGAAGATCATACGCCCCAGTACAGGGGAATGCCAGGGCCAAAAAGCGGGAGTGGGCTGGAGAGCAGGGCAGGGGAAGGGTATAGGGGGATTTGGGGATAGCATTTGAAGTGTAAATGAAGAAAATATCTAATTAAAAAATTGGTTAAAAAAAAGAACGAGTTTACTTATTGGTTGTCTAATTTAGAATGGTTATCCCTGAGTAAACATACATACAAACAATAAAAATAGACCCAGCAAGTTAATTTATATATATTGTACATACACATATCAACATACATGCACATAATCAATCTGTATGTCTATCTCTGTGTGTGTATCTGTGTGTTTGCATGTGTATCATTAATTAAACAAAAAAAGCACCTATTATTGAAGTATTGGAGGTCATGAAAGGAGTTTGAGGAGGGAAGAAAAATGATATAATTTTGCTTCAATTAAAGACATATTCCCATGATCTACAGTTATAAAGTGTACAGAGATAGGAAGGATATTGGTGGCCCAAAACTGGGATAATGTGATTTAAATATTTTTTTATTTTATTTTATTATTTTATTTTATTTTGAAATAGAATATTATGTAGTGCACACTTGAATTCATTTTGTAGCTGCAGGCTCTCTTGAAGTGTCAATCTGTTTTCCTCAAGCTTCCAAGTGCTGAAATAATAAATGGGAGCAACAATGCACAGTACACACAAACACACACACACATACACACACATACACACACACACACACACACACACATGCATACACAAACAAACAATTCTGCAAGAGAACAAAAATTCTGAATACTGGCTATGTACCTGTAAGGAGGCAAGACCTCTTCTCTCTTCTTTTCTTAGGCATCTAGCAGAGGCCTTTAAACTAAATGATGAAAGCCATATTGGGAAAATTTCACAGAAAAGAAGCATATCAGTATTTTTGTGAATAATTAAATCTTTGCCTGATCATATTTTTCGTGGAAAGGAATAATACCACAGTAAATAAAAGCAGTGACTTTATTACCTTTTAGAGATACTAAACATGACTAGCCTTCTTTGTTGTAGCTACCTTGTTGGCCTGCCCAATCACTCTCTCACACAACTCAAAGCCTGTAGAGTAAGTGAGGTGATTAAGCGTGAGAGTGATTCACTACCTAGTGAAGTGCAGAATGCCTCTTGTCTGATAATGCACATGGTAGACATTTTTGACATATCAAGGTGTAATGCATCTGATCACAGTCCACCTTTGCCTCACATAGCTTAGTTCCTCCTCCTGTTGGAAGATGTGGGAGCCACCTGTCTTTTCTACTACTGAACACATGGTTCTGTGTTGAAATCCCCAAGAAAATCATCTTTGGGCAATACTGGATTTGTGTTGCTGTTTCTGTTCTCATAACACTTTATGCTCTGCAAATTGATACTAATATAAAAACTAGCACTGGGCTTTCCATGAATATCCTTTTAACACTAAGCAATAAATTGTGAAATTATAAAACAAAGAAAAGGGAGGGGGTGTTACAGGAATTGGAGATTATGATTGATATTTTTAAAGAGGGAATTTAATGTAAGACAAAACAATATACAGTAATATTTAGTTTATACAGTTTACCTTGGATTTGTATCCATTTCTGTTGTTCAAATTGCTGTTTTTTTCCAATCCTCAAATGAGAGGTCTACTATACTATCATATTTGAAATGTATGCACTATGTTTCGGTGAATGAAGAGGAACAATGGATTTTACCTGAGCCTACTATTATGTCACTTAGCTCAGATAAAACTTATCTTGGTCATGATGTTGAATCTTTGGAGATAGCACATTCTAACCTCTCCTTTAAACTCACTACTACTGAACTGTGATTGAAGAACACATACAATGATTTTATGTTTTATATGTTTTATAATAGTCATTAAAACATTACCAGCAAGTAAAAAACTGCCTTCTAAATGGGGACAGTGGAACAGTAGAAGTGTGAGGTGATGCAGTATGCTCCATGACAACATTGGTACTGAAATGTGTTCCTACTACATGCACAAACAGGCTTATACTACCTCTTCATTTGAAAGGATGCTTCTTGGGTAATAGAATTACTATCACATCAACGTAATATGCAGAGAGAGGTGAGTAAGGAGAAAGGAAGGGTGAGCTTACACATTGAGTAATGAAATTAATTCCACACATGAGCACATATGCCAAAGTATTAGAGAAGTCATTACTATTGTCACAGAAAAAAAATCCACCAGCATATGAGAGTTACAGTAATTTTCAAATTAAAAAGAAAAGATGTGGAAGAGAGATCAGAAATCCAATTAATATTCTCATTTTCTTTTCTCCTTTGTGCAGCTACTGCTACATTTATCATATTTTAATTGATGGAAAAGGCAATCTATATGACTAGACAGGCACTCCTGAGATTGATCACACAAAAATATATATTATAACTTATTTTTATTTTAGGTAGTAAGTAAACTATCCTTTGAGAACAACTTACTCAAAATTTGTATGCAATGGGTCTTCTCCAGCTAATGCCAGTCTGCTAGAGACTGTTTTGTATTTTTCAGTCTGCAAGTGTGTATACATAAGAAGAAGTCATTTGGTCTAGGATATAAATAATTGAAATAAATTCCCTATTTCCTGATTTTGTCAACGAACTATATTTAAATGCCAGCTACATTATAACCTCCAAATAGCTCAAAACCAGTACTTGAGAGTGCCTTTAATTTCTGCATTCACATAAATGCAAAGAGCCTTGCCATTTTATTTCAATTGCTTGCAGCTTTTAAAATATTCACTCAATAGTAACTGTTAACTTCTTACTCCAAAATAATTACAAAGCATAGGAAAAAAGTGCATAGCTTAAAGGCTTTCTTAAATCCAATCCAATAGCCAGGGGGCATAAAAGAACTGCAAGGAATAGTAGTACTATAGAGACGTTAAAATATTTTACATATGCATATCATTAAGAACTTAAGGGAACTGTATTCATCAGGGTTTGCAATTATGTGTGCTCATAAAATATCATAATTAGATTCTATCCAAATAATTTTGTCATTGCTCAATAGACCCAGTCTTATTCTTTAGGTTTTCTGAAGGCTACCTATTTAGTTAAACAACACTCCTTGCAGGTTGGCTCAGTGACTGATTAGTTGGTCCAAGCAGTGAAAGGAGTCTGTGCCTTAGAAGAATAATGAGTTGCTAAGGAGCAGAAGTGAAGCATGGAGTCAGGTCTTAAAACTGCATGATTTGGCTGCGTGCTTAAAGAACATTATCCTCTCTGTTCCTTGGGCAAATTTTGTGCATAGTAGAATGAGACTCTGTTCTCAGCACACTGATCATCTTCAGAGTCAGATCGTTTCTTCTAATTCCAGAAAACCCAGAGACACATGTAACATTGGACACTGAACTGACTTGAGAGTCCAGTGTCTCATTGTTATGCAAAAAACATCAAACACTTATTTAAAAATAATCAAATAATCATTTAAAATACATAAAACATTTGGTCATTCTATGGATTATTAAAAATAAGGCATAACATAGCTTCAAGGTACATGCAAGTTGCTCAAACAAGCTCTTTATTAAAGAGGCTTTCCTTCTCTAGTGTCTACACCTTCTCACATAGTTTATGTGTTATACTTACAGGGAGCTGGTGATCAAACACTATATTCAGTATCATTGAATAGGTTTATCATTTCTCCAAGGATGAACAGAAAAAATAGATTAAAATGAACAAAATGACCTCTATTTATTTTCTCTTTTGATACAAAAGTGTTTATTTACTATGATTATGAAATATAAACAATATACACTCATGAATCATGTCAGTTTAACCATTTTCAATATTCTAGGTCTGAATTTTAGGGTCTCTTTCCCTCCCCCTCCCCTTCTCCCTTTCTCTCTTGTGTGTATGTGTGTTTGTGTCTATCTCTTTCTGTCTCTCTTTCTCTGTGTGTGTGTGTGTTTGCCTTTCTCGTGTGTGTGTGTGTGTGTGTCTGCCTTTCTCGTGTGTGTGTGTGTGTGTGTGTGTGTGTGTGTGTGTGTATGACTGTGTGTGTGTATCTGTGTGTGTGTATACATATGAGCATATCTGTCTGGAGACAGACATCCATCTCAGATGTCATTTCTTTGCATCCTCCCATCTTGCTTTTTGAGGAAAGGTCTCCCACTGCAACTTGGGTTTCTATAATTAGGATAGGCAGGTAAGTCTACTGACTCCCATGAATGCACCTGCCTCTCTCTGTCTTTGGGGATTGCCTATCTTTTTCATCCAGTATTGGGATTAAACATGCATGCAGTCATTCCTGGCCTTTTTAGATGGGTCCTTGGGATGGAATTTTAGTCCACGTGATTTAAGTCAAGCACTTTATTTACTGAGACATCCCCAAAATTTCCAACTGTAAATATGTTTTAGACTGACATTTAAGTTAAACATCATTAGTATTATTTTTAGATAATCTTGTAACAAAATAGATACATGAAGGAAATTACTGGGTGCTTAATTTCTAAGTAGTAAATCAAATTCTGCACAAACACAAGTAAAAGTCTTTCAGTCAAATAAGTATATACATTTTCTGCATATACACGAGTAATAATTTATCATTCTTATGGCTAGTTATTAATTCATTAATAGTACGGGAGATCCAATTTCTATATCCATGCCTTTTCAACTTCCATTCTTTCTTTTGGAAGAAATAAAAATGGTCTTAGAACTTTAAGCATACCAAAAAGAAATTTTATGGCTGAAATATTTCCTGATCCCTATGCCTTTTTTATGATACAATCATAAAAACTGAAATTTGACTAATGAAATCTGAAACACATTTTCTAGATAAAATGAATATCAAGTTATTTTGTGAATTTCAGACACAAGTTTGGACACTAGACTTGTGGTAAAAATTTAAATTTAATTATTCCCCTGTAGTGTTACATTGAGTCATTCAGAAATCCATGTGAACATCCCTGAGAAATTTTACACACAATGATTTGTCTATGGTCTTCTGAACATATCTTATCTCTGTTACTGATGACACTCACTGTAAAATAAGAAAACATCACAACTGAAGTTCATGTATTTCAATAATTATCATCTCATAGGATGTTTACTAACTCTCAGGATTTCACATAATCATAGGGATGTAAATATGGGATTTTATGTGCTTTTCTGATAGTTTAAACTTTCCAATGATGCATGTTGAATTTTCCACAGTTTATATATTATCAAATATTTATTGCTCAAATATCTTAAATGCAGATTTTGCTGCTGTTTCTGTTTGATTTTGTTGCTTTTTCTATTCCCCAACAAACATGGCTATCTTTTCCTCTTAGCAATTACAGATCTGTTAAAACAAATTCAGTTCATTTTATGACACCTAGAAGTAATGATTCTAAAAATTGAAACCAAATTCCTGGCTTTCCAAAATCTAGAAGCATGACATTTATACATTTTCACACCAGGCTTATAAAACAAATAAATACTTGTAGTACTGTGACACAATAATAAATAGCATCTAACGTGCCCAAAAATATTTTGAAAACAATTCACATGTCTTTAAAATGAAAACATCTAAATACATATAGGCAAATGCAAGCACATAGAAGTAAATATAGTCTATAAATTTCAAATTTACAATTATTGCATCTAATACTCAATATCAATTTTTCTGAGCAACAAAGGTGTGCATGGCCCATGATTACGTGTGTCTTTCTTCCTTCTCCAGGGTACTATAGCACACTGTGTGCTGCTACATCCAAGTATGTATGGGACATTTTAGCTTGAGCTATGTTCTTGTCAGACCTAAGATCCTTCTGGTTTGTTCTCTCAAATGAAGGAATTATAGGATAGGATACGGGACCATGTCAAAGTTATGACTTCATTAAAAGACACATCCCAAACCAAATAGTGTGATATTAGGAGTCATTCATTTATTCATCGAATGAATCGTGTGCTAATCATAAATCCTACAATCTTAGTTAGGCTGATGTTTTATTCACTAAAGGAAAGAATACACAATTAGTAAATATAACATCATTATCACCCTTTATTAATAAAATAGTCTACTATTAGTGAAAAACATTACTTCCATTAATAATGTCATTACATGAGCATTATGATTGTGTAGCAAAAAAATAAAATAAAACAAAAAAGAAGCACTGACTATTTACAAGAAGTGTGAACTGCCTTGTAATTGGATATGTGACAATTTTCTAAAATCTCAGAAAATATCTTTTATGAATGCTGAGAGTGTTTCATAAAGACTGTCGGGTGGTAAAAGCTACACTAAATACTCTGATTTTATTAGATATATTTAAAGAAAGTCTAACTATTAGAACATCTTACAGTCTATCACAAACATGATGAAAACTTCAACATAATTTATTACAAAGTACTATTTCTAAGGGAATATAACTTCTATTGCTGATAAGAGAATAAGTAATGAAAGTTACAGTATAAATTTCTAAAGCCATAATAAACATTTCACATGGTATGGGGAATTAGAGGCAGTTCCTCAATAATACTAGTGAAGTGCATTACCACCAGCTATAGCTGTGTCCTGCAGTAATAACTTTAAATGGTTAAATAAGTATGCAATAAATTGGCTAATTCTCTTCTGGTATGTAATTTTTCCAAATGGAGTTTGTGATGTATTCTAAGAAGGTTTATATTCAAATAATTTATGAAATACCATGTTTGGTATTCAGTAAGATAGAATAAAGCAAAGATGACCCTATGGATAAAACCCTATTCAGTCTTCAGAATCTTCAATGCGTCTTCTACTATGTATTTGGATTATCTGAAAAGAAAATAATTTATATTTCTCACCATATGTAACTAGAGCCAGTTATTGCATTCCATAGGCTTCCAGAACCAGTTTGGTATAAAATTCATACAGTCAGAAGAGAAATTGTAAAACATGGAGTTTAATAACACACAAAGTTTCACTGCCCAGGCAAACTTACCCTTCTAATCTCACATCCGGCAGACTTCGGTTAAGTGCAATCAAGTCACTGGCCATGAGGTTAAACTGATTGATTTTAAACAACTCTTTCATTTTCTCTTGGTCATCTTTTGGAATAAGCACTGCCTTTCCCATTTCTCCTGGACCTTCTTGGTTTCTTGAAATAACAGCTGTAAGAAAAATAGAGATACAAACATATAGACATATAATCAAAAGAGTAAACTTAAATTAAAATTAAAATTCTAATTAAAATTCTGTCCTGTATTAATATTTAAAAATATAACATCCTAAACTATCTTTTACAAACTATATGTCAGGCAAGAAAACTCTCTATGCAAAGTTTAAATTATGAACACAGTAAAGATAATTTAATCAGTGAGTAATATTTAATAATCAAGAAACATAATGAAATGACAATTGAAGATTTTTGTGAAGTTTGAAACATAATTAACAGAGACAGGTGAACTTGAAGAAGAAGCAAACCAAAAAATCTTTTAAATATATGCCAAAATTAAATTATCTATATAGCCAATTAAAATTTGATGTTTCAATACACATTTAGAACTAGATATTTATGGATAAACTTTTGTCAAAACATTATCAAATGGCTTAAAAGGAGCTTCACACTGGTGAAATATAATTTAAGTGTCAAGATACCTAAGTGTTTCATACTTGAAAACTCTAGACTAATATCACAGCTTAGCAGTTCATTGGAAGAACTAAAGATTTGAGATTACACTCTAATATTTTGGCCATTTCTATTAAGTAATCAATATAATAAACTTTTTAAAAACCTTTTTACTGTTCTAAAATACATGTTTTGATGTGTATATACCTACACATACCTAGAAATATAAATGATAGATAGATAGATAGATAGATAGA
The DNA here is from genome assembly GCF_900095145.1 of Mus pahari. Classification (NCBI taxonomy): domain Eukaryota; kingdom Metazoa; phylum Chordata; class Mammalia; order Rodentia; family Muridae; genus Mus; species Mus pahari. The sequence continues at coordinate 41,190,010 of NC_034592.1, read as the reverse complement.
TGATAGATAGATAGATAGATAGATAGATAGATAATTGATAAATGGATGGATGGATAGATAGATTATAGACAGATATAGATGATAGGTAAATATGTTTAAAAATCAATACGGCTGGTTAAGTATTAATGTACCTTTAAGATACTGCTCACCTTTGATGTTATAATACTAAAATAAAGTGGACTCTGACCAGGGAAAGAGGAAGCCAGGTTGAAGATCTTTATATTCTTCTTCCCTTGTCAAATCCAACCCCTTAGTTTCATCCCCTGATTTGTAGCAGATAACTTGTTGTAACCTCCCACTCCCAACACCCCCTTTTCAATGAATCACACAGATATTCCCCTTCAAAATTCTTTCCCACTGCTCATTTTTAATCCAAGATACCAGTTCCAACAGGCATTCCCTGGGAATCCACAGGTCACTCCAACCAAGGAATCATGTCATCTACTCACTATATATACTACACTCTCCTTCCTATAAACCTAATCCTCAAATCTCATGCTTAACTCTATGGAAGATGAACTCTGACTCACCCACTCTTCATCACCATATCTAGTGAGCTGTGAAAATCTCCTTCACCAGCCTTCCTCCCCACTTACATTGTTATAACAAACTCAACTCCAGTGGTCATTCCCTGTGATTACACCAGCCAACCTGCTGGAAAAGAAATTAGACCAGAGTAGGAAAGTTTTACATCTTCCATCTCCTTCCTCCCTTCCAAACCTAATCACCCACTCTCATGCTTAGACCTTTAGCAGATTATATACTGTGGCCTCTCCTCATTCTGCTGCCCCATTATCTGGGACTAAGCCAATCCTGGTGGAACAGCTTGATTTCTTCCCACCCTCAATACATAGAAATTTATGTTACCCAGGACCCCAAATGGCCACATCATCTAAAATCCCACTAGAAAACACACAGTAAACACAAACTCTTATGCAATAGAGAAAGCAACAGAAGCAAAGAAGCAAAGAACTGAACAAAGACAGACCACATATCTGTACCTAGACTAGACTCACAGTCTCCCCAAACACAAATGCCTAGATGCTAGTGTTCTACAACAGTCATGGCAATATGTCCCATAAGAGTGCAAAAACCCTATTATAATATAGGCAGTCAGTATTAAATCATAGGAGAAACAGAAGACAAAGTCCTTAAAATAGTATTAATATTAAAATAGGTGTTCTTAAGAGGAAATTAGTAAATCTCTTATAAAGAAATCTATGAAAAAACAACAAGGCCAATAAAATAAATAAAATAGCTCAAAATCTGACAAATGAAATAGAATCAATAAAGAAAACCCAAATTGCAGGAAATGTAGAGATGAAAGTTTTAGGAACACAAACATGAGTCTCAGAGGCAAGACACACTACCAGAATACAAAAGGTGAATGAAAGAATCTTAGACATTGGAGTCACAACAGAAAAGACAGATAGATAGGGAAAAAAGAAAAACTTAAATCTGAAAACATCCTGCCACAAAATAGACAGGACATCGGGGGCACTGTAAAAGGATCAATCCTTAGAATAATAGGAATGGAGCTCTGAGAAAGTAACTCAACTTGGAGGCACAGAAAATATTTTTTTTAAAAAGTCATAGAAAGAAATTTCCTAACTTAAAGGAGATGCCTATCAAGGAATGGGAAATGTACAGACACCAAATAGATTTGACTGGAAGAGAAAGTGTATAATAATCAAAACACTAGCAATAAAAACAAAGAAAGAATATTAAAATCTGAAATGGGGAATAACAAGTAACATACAAAAGGGGACCCATTAGACTGACACCTGCCTTCTCATTCATGACTCGGAAAGCCAGTAGGGCCAGAATAGATGCCCTAAAGACTCTAAGAGACCACAGAGAGCAGCCAGCACTACATGAGTGCTATAACCAGAAACACTTCCAATCCTCATACATGGAAAAAAAATAATCATTATATGATAAACCAAATGTAAGCAATGTGTATCTACTACTACAGTCACACAGAAAGTCCTAGAGGGAATATATAATCAGAGGTTAATCACATCCAAGAAAACACAAGGAATAAATAATCCCTGACCAGCAAATCAAAAGAGGCAAGACACACACAGAGACACATACAACAATAATATACAGGAGTCAACAAACAGTGTTCACTGATATCTTTCAGAATATTGGTATCAATTCCTCAATTAAAATATATAGACTATCCCCTTCAGTGTTTTCATTGCTTCCCCTAGCTTGTCCATTGGGGTCAGCAGGCACAGTCCGATGGTTTGCTGTATCTGCATCTGTATTAATCAAGTGCTGACAGAACCTCTAAGGGGGCAGCCATAGCAGGCTCCTGTCAGCAAGCACTTCTTGGCAACAGCAATAGTGTCAGCATGGAGAGATCCATGGCTCTGGCTACATGTGTAGCAGAGGATGGCCTTATCTGGCATCAGTGGGACGGGAGGCCCTTGGTCCTGTGGAGGCTTGATGCCCCAGTGTAGGAGGATGCTAGAGCAGTGAGGCAGGAATGGATGAGTGGGTGAGTGAGTGGAGGAACACCCTCATAGAGGCAAAGGGGAGAGGAGATTGGGTGGGCAGTTTATAGAAGGAAAAACCAGAAGGGAAATATCATTTGAAATATAAACAAATAAAAAGATTAATAATAATAAAATCATATAGACTAAGAGTATGAAAAGGAAAACAGTACCCATCCTTCTGCAGCATCCAAGAAACACAATTCAACATCAAATACAGACATTAGAGTAGTGTAAAATGATGAACAAGGTACTCCAAGAAAATGGATGTGGAATCAAATAAACGCAGCTAATTTAATATCAGACAAAATAGACTTCAAACAAAAGATAATCAGAAGAAATAACTTTCATTGAAGGAAATAATCTCCAAGAGGGTATTTCATTTCTTACCATCTATGAACCAAACAAGCACACACTAAAGTTAATAAAAGAAACACCATTATAGCATAAATCAATTATTGACTCTCACATACTGATAATTGGAGACTTCAGTACCCCCTCACACCAATGACAAGCCATTGAAACAAAAACTAAACAGATATATGCTGGAGCTGTTGTATATATTCTAAAACAAATTAACCTAACAGACACTTAGGCCACAACATGCCACTCAAACACAACATGTACCTTCTTCTCAGTACCTGATTTAACTTTCTCTAGTATTGACAATATAGTTTAACACAAAGCAAGTCTCCATGGAATCAAGATGATTGAAACAGCACCCTTCATCTTGTGTTACTACTACTGATTAAAGATGGATTTCTTTCACTCAAAAGAATGTTTTCAATGATTATTTGGGACTGTCACATAATGCACTCTGATTATATCCATCTCTGAGTCTTCTTCACACATCCTTCCTGCTCCTTCTTTTGAGAAAGAAAAGAAAAGAAAACATATAATTTTTAGTTTATGTTGCTCATATACTCACTGGAGATTGGTCAAACTCTCTGTGGCCAGCCCTTTAAAGGAAACCAAGTAGTTCCCCACCCCTAAATTTGTCAGAAGCCATCAACTGTGAAGAGCTACACATCAAGATCCCTATAACATTTCCTAAGCCTTCTCTCCCATGACTTTCTCTGCTTATTTCTTTTGGGGTGGGGGTGAAGCAAGAGAGAGAGTTTCACCTTCTCAACTGTGAGTCTGCAGTCATTAATAAGAGTCTCGAACACAAGCACAGGGGAACATTTTATGAACAGAACACCAATGGCTTATGTTCTAATAGACAAATCAGATATAATAAAATTGCAAAGTCTTTGTAAAGCAAAGGACACTGCCAAGAAATGGGAACAAAATGGGAACCAACAGATTGGGAAAAGATCTTTACCAATCCTATATCCAATAGCGGTCTAATATCCACTATATAAAAAGAACTTAAGCAGTTAGACTCCAGAGAATCAAATAACTCTGTTAAAAATGGGGTACAGAGCTAACAAAGAGTTCTCAACTGAGGAATATTGAATGGCCAAAAAGCACCTAAAGAAATGTTCAACATTCTTAGTCATCAGGGAAATGCAAATCAAAACAATCCTGAGATTTTACCTCACACCAGTCAGAATGGCTAAGATCAAAAACTCAGGTGAGAGCAGATGCTGTCCAGGATGTGGAGAAAGAGAAACACTCCTGCATTGCTGGTGAAATTGCAAGCTTGTACAACCACTTTGGAAATCAGTTTGGCGGTTCCTCAGATAATTGGACATAGTATTACCTGAGGACCCAGCTATACCACTCCTGGGCACATACTCAGAAGATGCTCCAACATATAAAAACAAAACATGCTCCACTATGTTCATAGCAATCTTACTTATAATTGCCAGAAGCTGGAAAGAACCCAGATGTACCTCAACATAGGAATGGATACAGAAAATATGGTACATTTACATAATGGAGTATTACTCATCTATAAAAAAAACAATGACTTCTTGAAATTCTTATACAAATTGATGGAACTAGAAAATATCATTCTAAGAGAGGTAACCCAATCACAAAAGAACACACATGTTATGTACTCACTGATAAGTGGATATTAGCCCAAATGCTCAGAATACCCAAGATACAATTCATAGGCCACTTGAAGCTCAAGAAAAAGAAAGAGCAAAGTATACATGCTTCAGTTCTTAGAAGGTGGAACAAAATACTCATGGGAGCAAATATGGAGACAAAGTGTAGAGCAGAGACTGAAGGAATGACCATCCAAAGACTGCCCCACCTGAGCATCTATCCCTTATACAGTCACCAATCCCAGACACTATTGTCGATGCCAAGAAGTCCATGCTGACAAAAGCCTGAGATAGCTGTCTCCTGAGAGCCTCAGCCAGAGCCTGACCAATACAGAGGTCGATGCTTGCAGCCAGCCATTGGACTGAGCACAGGGTCCCTTGATCCTGTGAAGGTTTGATGCCCCAGTGTAGGGGGATTCTAGGACAAGAAGGCAGAAGAGTTTGGGTGAGTGGGGAAACACCCTCAGGCAGAGGGAAGGGGGATGGGACAGGGGAATTCCAGAGGCAAAACTGGGAAAGGTGATAACATTTGAAATGTAAATAAAGAAAATATCTAATAAAAAATATTGCAAACAAAGCTTTCATACCCATTACAGTCATGGGCAGCACAAATCATTGATTTTCATACAGTATCTGGTGTCAGCAGAGATCCAGAATCTTATCATGTTCTCTGGTGGCAGTGCAAACTATGGATATCAACATGGCCCTGGGCCACAGCACCGACCCTAAAATGCCATCAAGGCCTTCCATTGCATTGCAGGTCATTAACAAGGCCTCTAGCAAACTAACTTCATGCAGCAGCACACAGCAAAGATAGCCTTCTGTGGTAGCATGGACCATGAACATCAACATGGCCTCCTGAAGGAACGTAGCCCATGAGTATTCACATGGCCATCAGTGGTAACACAGGACCAAAGACTCTGGCTTCATCAGGACCACAGGAATAAACTTGGCCTTTAGGAAATTAGGGCAGACCTTGTTGCTCAACATGGTCTCAAGCCCAAGCCTAGGCCCTGCACATCAACATGATCCCCAATCACGACATCAATATAACCTCTAAAGGTATTATAGACCTCAGTTGTCCATCTGGCCTCCAGAAGGAACAGGGATCACATACATATCAATGACCTCAAGCATCAGCACAGACCATGGACCTCAAGTATTGATAGAATTTGGGATAGCAGAATGGACCAAGCATGTTAGCTTGTCCCCTGCCTTTAACAAGGATCATAGACTGGGCTTGGATTTCACAGTTGGGCTTTTCCATGACAGCTTCAGGGTTTAAGGCAAGAGTAGGTGTGGGTATCAGCTTGGTGGGGCATCTCTCATCCAACACCAATCTCAGCATAGCTACCATGGGTCTTCATCTGTGGCCTGGTATGAGATACCTGGAGGCAGGAGGATCTGTAGAGAATTTACTAGGTGTCTGACTGTAGACCATAAGATCCCATGTGTCTCCTTGGGGTTTGTTTTTGTTGTTGTTGTTGTTGTTGTTGTTTATTTATTGCAGTTTTAATATATGTATTGTATATGGTATATCATATATAATACACTATATTATATATGATATATTATATTCTTAGCATATTATATTTATTGATATAAATAAAGTTATAAGACTCAAATTACAAACTGTTGTAATCCACCATGTGAGTGCTAGGAATTGAATCATGATGAAGATCAGCCAGTACTCTTAACCACTGATCTCCTGGCCCCTAAAGCTCTATTCCAACAACAGAAACTACAGAAAGCTTACAAGCTCAATGGAAATTGATTAACTTACAAATGAATAAATGAAAATAGTGGATCAAGACAGAAATAGAGGAATAAAGTACTTTCTAAAACAGAAGTTTTTACATCAAAGGAAATGTTAAATGACTTCTTAAGATTACTTTGGATTCTGAAGTAACAACATAGTCCAGGTACAGAATACCACAGAAATACACTAAATTTTTTCACAGTGTTTTACTGTAACCTTAATGATACTAAAATGAATGGATTTTTATCTGATAAAAATCATATCAATCTGAAACAATATACTATAAAATTTTGGCATAAAATGTTAGCATGTTCTTTAAGTGGATAAAGCAAGTCTGGATTAATGTTTTATTAGAATATGGTTTGTAGGGGAAAAAGACCTTTTATCCTCTCAGGTAATACATACTGCCAAAGAATATATATATACATATATATGGCTTTCTAACAAGAGAAATGCATACATGTTTCTTTAAATGAGTACAATAAAATGTTTAGAAGTGAAAAGAAGATAAAGGGAGGCTTGTACACCTTTCTCTGTGTATTGTGGTTATATAGAAGGACAAAACAGCTTGGATAAGGAAGTCAATAGTAGACAAGAGGTGAGAAAACAGATAGGGAACCTGGGCAAACTTAATACTTTAAACAAGTGTTGACTCTGGGTTTCTAGTTGTTGATAGAGACTTTTTTTCTTAGTACAGTGAGGAGTCCCCATTTCTGACAGGCCAGTTTATGACCTCTTTTTTCACTATGTAAAATTTAGTATTAGAGGTCAGAGAGTGCGCCCTGAAAGTGTTGTTTATTAAGCACCTACAGATCAAAATAATCAATATGTCTACAAAAATTATTTTGAGGAGATATACTCTGAACCTCGTGGAGCATGTGTCCTTATGACCAGTTGGAATATCTTCTGGGTATATGCCCGGGAGAGGTATTGCTGGATCTTACTGTAGTACTATGTCCAGTTTTTGGAGGAACTGCCAGATTGATTTCGAGAGTGGTTGTACCAGTTTGCAATTCCACCAACAATGGAGGAGCGTTTCTCTTTCCCCCCATCCTTGCTAGCATCTGCTGTCACCTGAATTTTTGATCTTAGCCATTCTGACTGCTGTGAGGTGGAATCTCAGGGTTGTTTTGATTTGCATTTCCCTGTTGATTAAGGATGTTGAACACTTTTCAGTTGTTTCTCAGCCATTTGGTATTCCTCAGTTGAGAATTCTTTATTTAACTCTGTAACCCCATTTTTAATAGGGTTATTTGATTTTTCTGGAGCCCATCTTCTTGAGTTATTTATATATATTGGATATTAGCCCCCTATCGGATTTAGGGTTGGTAAAGATCCAAGAAAGGATGATTTTCTTTGAGCATTGTATGTATGGTCTGTATTTTCATTTGTGGTTTTAAGGATGTAAGAAGCATGTTACAGTATTTGAAAGCAAGAAAATGAAAATAATAATAAATGGTTTCCTTAATCCTAGAATAGGCACACATGGTTATTTTCCTTAGCAATCTCAGTGTCTTAGTGGAGAAAATAGCAGCTTATTGTATCTCCTCTAGAAAGGTAAGTGCATTTTTCTTTATCAAAGCTAATAAATATATTTGATATTTCAAGAGTGTTTTTTGTACGTATGGGAAGACCTACTGGTTGTTTTTTCTCATCTTTCTGAAAGGAATAAAAAATATGGTAAGTAATTAATGTGTGGATACAGCATTTTTTTTCAACTTCTTTTTCTAGTTTGTACTTGAAGGAATACATCTTACTAGTGGAGGATAAAAAGGAGAAGTGTTTCTTTAAATAGCATAAATACGATGTGGGAAAGAATAAGCAATTTGGCTATGTGGCTTATTTCTGACATGCTATACTTTTAAATAGTAACTGTTAGTTTTCTTACCTATTGATCCCTTTCCTCTTAGTATCATAAGGCTACCACATCCCACAAAATACAATTCTACACAGCCAAAGGAAAAAGTCAAAATGAATTGTCATAAAATATTTATCCTTCCCATTCTCCCTAATAGGCACCACAATCAGCATGGCAACGCATCAGCTTTGGAGAGAAGACAGCTAAATCTTCTCTCTAGTTTCTATATGATTGGTGTATATGTGGACAGAAATATTCTCATGAAAGACTGGTTTAGATTACAAAAAGTAGTTAATATGTGTATTATATGTTATCTTCTGCTCATTCTTTGGAAAATCATTAAAAATGATTAACATTTAATTTGACATTATCTAAATGCTCTAGAATTATCATAAGTGTATCATTATTTTATGAACATTTTTATGTTTTGAGCATTGTCATTTTATTTAACATGGAAACTACTTTTAAGATAGGAAGGAAACTAAATTAATCTGCACGTTCACATAAAGGACAAAGAAAATATAAGGAAAGTAATTTACCAATATATTAAATTAATCACCACATATTAATAGCATTACTTGCTTTTGCAGCTTGTATTATGGCCATCTTTTATACATTGCTCAGAATTTTGGAGGCTGATTTACTTTATTACCAGAAGATAGTGTAGAGTGAAATATATTAATTTTGTCTTAAGTGAATAGTGTTATTCTGTGAAAGAACTCATAAATACGTGATACATATTGATGAGTAAAATATTAAACAAAAAGCAACACATTATCCCATGTCATATTTCCAAAATACCATCTTAGAAATTGTCAATAAAAAAAAACACGTGTTCAAATCTACTGTTTGTGGTTTCAGTGCTCTGGAAATATTTATTCTCTTTAACAAGGTAATGCTACCAATATGAATGTTCTGATAAATTATAAATTTTAACTTTAGCCATTCTCATAGATATGCATGTGCAGTATATCACTAATATATCAATTTTCCAAAGACAGTACTTTTTGTCTTATCCTTCATAAATCTGTTTTCAGTGGAATCAGAATGAGAACATCTAATGGCTATTTTGTTGTATCCCTGCATCAGGAATAACTCATATTCAGCTTATTTATTATTCTAAAGGACCCAGGTTTATCAACAGAAATGCTTGTTATAATGAGGTCAGTTAATATTAACTTGTTTTGTCCTATGTATACTTTGACCTTTTCATTCTTATTATATTTAATGTGTATATTTATGATATGAGAGTTACATCCCAGGCTTTGATATGAAGGATACCCAAGGTGTCTTAAACCTTCTGCTCATCTTGACACCACTATTTCACTAATAGTCTCCCAAATCATAAAATGTGTTTTCTCTAAACATCCACCATTCATTTAAAGAGAAGGCCCCATGTAAAAGGACAATATATACTAGAGGTGACACCACACACAATAGTTTAGAGATCAACTCTGTAGAACCCTACTGTCTATTCTTTGAGAGTTCTCATATCTCATAAAAAACACCGCTCTTTTCTAACAGCACCTATTGTATCTTCCAAGTTCAGGAATGACTTGGTAATCCATTTTAAACATAAATTATTTTGAGAAAATAGATATCTTCTCACAGATTAATCTGCGAAGGCTATTAACACAATAAGTATACTTAGAGAGGAGTTTCTCTGCATACACACAAGTGCATTTTCTTGTCTCAATGATTTATATTTATAAACCAAAATATTAAATATTTAGCTGTATCATCTTTAAAATTGTATTGCAGAAATGTTTCATGATATGGGAAAGATTAGTATCTGTACTAAACAGCATCAGAAAACAGTTATAAAATAAGATTATATTTGTAGAAAAGATTCAAATTATGTATATGTGCCAGGTAAAATTAGCACTGGCTCCTAAGATTAAAGACTTTCCTATTTTATCCTATATTATATTCAGGTTTTAAATCAATTTAATATTAACTAATAATCAGCTATTTCCTTACAAAAGTTGCAAGAGTAAAAGTAAATATAATTTGTCTTTTACTGTGACAAGCACAGAGTGATGTTGGGATATAGTCACATCATGGAGAGGTTAATAAAATTGTAGACTTCAAGGAACAAAGCAAAAGTCTTCAGTTACATATCATACAAGAAGGGAATACTTCAGAATTAGTTTTGTATTCTTTAAAATTTTTTAAGTTATAATTTAATTACATTTCCGCCTTCTCTTTCTTCCCTCCAGTTCTTACTCTAAACAGTGGCCTTTTGAACCAGTGATTGTTATTGCACATACACACACACAGAGAGAGAGAGAGAGAGAGAGAGAGAGAGAGAGAGAGATTCATATAATGTTATTTGTCTGTATGTTTGTAAGGCTGACCATTTGGTTTGATACTGGATAACCAACTGGTTTGTTTTGTGAAAGGCTACTTCTTCTGTTACTAGCTATCCTTAGTTCCCTCTAGGTCTTTGTGAAGCATAGAGGCCTTATGTGCTTTTCTCTGTCCACTTTGGTACATCCACTGGTTAAATCATTGTTCAGCTTACTGTAGGGTGGCCGTGACTATGAGACTTTATGGGTCTCCTTGTTCCTACACCTTCTTATAGGAAATTTCTCCACAGGAAATCATTTACAAATCATAGACCAAACAATCAGAAGATGGACATATGTAAGCAGTATAATTCTTGCATTGTTTTTAGAGAAAGGATCTTAGGTGGAATAAAACTCTATTTTCCAATTATACTCATCAAATACTTACAAAGCATTCCACACATCCATTAATATCACACCACTGGCACAATAAGAGGGTGTCTGGCACATGTCACCATCACAAATGTTTCCTTGAATCAATTGCCCAAACTCTTAAGTGTTCACTAATGTAATAAAATAATGATGACATATGAAATCATTTCCTTCTGCATTAAGAATGAATTTCCTCATTCAAAATCCCTAATCCTGTAATGGTCAAAGTAACAGATTTAATTTCAGTTTAAGTTGGAAATCTTTTTATACATCTACTTCTATGTGCATAGATAAAAATTAGACAAGGAAACATAAATTATTTATAAGGGAAAACACCAATTTTGTTCACAAATGTTTTAAGAAGCCCCTTTCATATGGGTATTTCAAGCAGAACAGTGGTGTGTTTTCTATATCTCTATATAATAATTATTTTTATTTTGAACTATTTCTAAGGTAGGACAAAAACTGCTTTGGTATGATTTATTTACCTAGCGAAAACACTCACTTTCAGCCAGAAAAAAAAAAAAAAAAAAAAGAGCACTATATTTATGGGCCACATCTAGTAGATATATTTACTTAAATATATTCGGAGGTGAATAAATTATCAGACATGACTAATACAAGGGACACTATCAGCAGGACAAAATGGCAACCCACAGATTGGGCAAAGGTATTTACCAACCCTATATCTGATAAGTATACAAAGAACCCAAGAGGCTGGACTCCAGAACAATCAAATAACCCCATTAAAAATGGGGTACAGGGCTAAACAAAGAATTCTCANCTGAGGAATAATGAATGGTTGAGAAGCACCTGAAAAAAATGTTCAACATCCTTAATAATCGGGGAAATGCAAATCAAAACAACCCTTAGATTCCACCTCAAACCAGTTAGAATGGTTAAGATCAAAAACACAGGTGACAGCGCATGCTGGTGAGGATGTGGAAAAGAACACTCCTGCATTGCTGGTGGAATTACAAGCTGGTAGAAGCACTCTGTAAATCAGTCTGGCAGTTCCTCAGAAAACTGGACATAGTATTACACGAGGGCCCAGATATACCACTCCTGGGCATATACCCAAAAGATGCTCCAACATATAGCAAAGACACCCATTCCACTATGATCATAACAGCCTTATTTATAATAGCCAGAAGCTGGAATGAACTCAGATGTCCTTCAACAAAGGAATGGATTAAAAAAGTGTGCTACATTTACACAATTGAGTACTACTCCGCTATTAAAAAGGATGACTTCATGAAATATTTAGGCAAATGGATGGAACTAGAAAATATCGTCCTAGTGAGGTTACCCAGACACAAACGAACATACACGGTATGAACTCACTAATAATTGGATACTAACCCAAAAGCTCGCAATGCCAATGATGCAAACTACAGACCATATGGAACAAAGAAGGAAGGAAGATCAGGGGTAGATGCTTGAGTCCTGCCCTGAGGGGTGAATATGGAAATTGTGGGAGATGTGAGGAGAGGTGGAAAATGGAGAAGGAAAGGAGGAGGAAGAAATAAGGATGGCAGTGTCCGAATCTGGAGGAGACAAGAGAGAGGCACAGAAGATTGGGAAATCGAATAAAAATAGGTAGTGGTGGGATAAAGAACTGGGGATAGCCACTGGAGGGTCCCACACACCAGAGAAATGTGAGGACCCCAGGAACCAATGGGAATTACTTTAGCTGTCATGTTCAGAGAAGGGGTAGACAGAACCTGTGGAGACCACCTCTAGTAGATAGGTACGGCCTCTGGTCGAAAGATGGAGCTACCCACCCATCTCAAAGGTTTGTTTGTTTTTTTTTTTTTTTTTTTGGTTTTTCAAGACAGGGTTTTTCTGTTATAGCCCTGGCTGTCTTGGAACTCACTTGGTAGACCAGGCTGGCCTCGAACTCAGAAATCCTCCTGCCTCTGCCTCCCTCTGCCTCGAGTGCTGGGATTAAAGGCGTGGGCCACCACGCCTGGCTATTTTTTAAAACAAAAACAAAAACAAAAACAAACAAACAAAAAACTCAGAAATGTTCCTATCGAAAGGAAGAACAAGGACAAAAAAATGGCACAGAGACTGAAGGAAGGGACAACCAGGAAACAGTCCCATCTGGGGATACATCATGTTTGCAGACATCAAACCCAAGAGTGATGCCTTGGTCAAGAGGCGCTTGCAGACAGGAACCAATTGTGGCAGTTCTTGGGGAGGTCTAGCCAGCAACTGACCAAAGCAGAGGTGGATGCTTTGAGCAAACCATCAGGCTGAACTTAGAGAACCTGGTGGGAGAGCTCTCAGAGGGACTGCAGGAACAGAGGGTGATTTCAACCCCATTAGAAGAACAATATATGCTAGCCTGACAACCCAGTTCTCCCAGAGACTAGACCACAAACCAAGGAGTGTACCTAAAGGGATTTTTGGCCCCAGATCTACTTGTAGCAGAGAATGGCCTTGCCTGACAGTAAGGGCAGGGAGGGGAGGCCTTTAGTCCTGGGTAGGTTTGATGCCCCATAGTAGGGGGATGCTGGAGCGGTGGGGCAGAAGAGTGTGGGTGGGTGGGGGAGCACTCTCATACAGGCAAAAAGAGGGCGGATCTATTGTGGGATAGGGGGTGGTAGAGGGGTAACCAGAAAGTGGGATATCATGGAATAGAGGGTTTGTGTCCTTCACTACCATCATTCCATGCCAGCGCCAGCAGTTTTGGAAAGATAGACACTTCAGCATCCTCATCACAATTTTTAAGAATGTGATTTGATGGCTTCCTTTTTAGGCTGTTACATTTGGGAGGGGTTAGGGTAGGGAGCAGTAAGTATTGTCACATAACCCTTCTATGTCCATCTTTCTCAACTGTGCATCCTAAGTTGTTGATAACCTTGCATGAATAATTTTCTTGTCCTTTACAGTAAGTGGGATCATGGATCTTGGGCTTCAGTATGGCATCTGGCAACAGCACAGACAACCAACATCCACACTGTCTTCAGCATCAGCATGTGGCAAGGACCTCCATTTGGTCTCCAGTGGCAGCATGGCCCACAGCCATCAACATGGCACCTTGCCGAAGCAGGAGCCATGAAAGGTCCATGAATTCTTATATGTATGGTACACCAACCTTTGACTCTGGATTTATGAACCATGTTAAAATTAAAAAAGACTATGGGAAAAATTTAAATTTGGAATGAATTTATTTTGTATTATAAGATGTTCATGAGCATAAGGAAACAATGAGTGGACATTTATTTCTCAAAACTGATGAGTTTGGGTGTCAAATACACAAATTTCAATGGTTCATATTGGTCTTTGATTTAATAGAATAAAGAGTCACAAAGATGACAAGCTTCTGAAATTGTCTGTGAAGGATCATCTACATTAATTTAAGTGAGGTGGGTTAAGACCAAAGTTACCTATATAGAGAACAGGGCTGAAGACTTGTACTGAATCAAAGAATGAGAATCAGAACTAAACACAAGCATTTATTGGCTTTTGTTCCTTGGTACAATGTGACCAGGTATCCCCAAGTCCTGCTTTCATGATTCTCCACCTCTTATGCAGTAAACCCTGGAATTATGAGTCAAAATAAACTTCCCTCTTGACCGGCTTGTGTTCAATTTACATTTTTTTCCACATTGGGGAAATAAATAAATAATCATGTCTGTAACATAAAACCACTTTTCTGTATTCTCTAAGTTCTGTTTACACCTGTGTAAATAGCTATCCCATTACATGGTTGACAGGTAGTTGCTTTCACTATATTGTTATTTGACTAATGATGATAGAATTTTAAAGGGCATTAGGGACCTGTAATGAATTTTCCACGTATATGACAAAGGGTAGTTAAATCGTTCTAGTAATTATCCATTATTATTTATTTCTGGATTGGATTCCATCTTAAGTCTATGTACAGTTTCTTGACATAGATACTTCTAGTTTCTTTGAAAGTTAGTTGCATCAAATGATGTTTTCTTGCTGCACACACGTAAAAGGATGTCTTGGTAAATCAGACACATGAAAAAATGTTTTCCTGAAGCCAACACAGGTGAAAGGATGTTTTAATATCTCAAACATGGGAAAGAACCTGTGCTGAATGAGTATAAATAAACAGACAGTGAGAGATGAGAACTGAGCATTGGTTTAGTTTGCTCCACCTAACTATTCTTCACTAACAAGATACATGTATTAGTTTGCCTTACACAGTGTTATTGAGCTCAACTTATGGGAACAGGCATTGAGAAAAAGGGGTTCCTGCAGCAGCTTGCTGCTTCCACAGCCTTATCTCAGATGGATGGGCATGCCTTGTAGTTTCTTCAGGATTGAACTACAATTGCTGGCTTATATCTGGTGTCTGCCTGCCTAGAGGGTTGGACTGTAGGTGCTGTTTCATGCCTGGTGGCTGACTGCCAAAAGATATATTTGGTCTGCAGCTGCTGAGTTATATTTGGTGTTTGCTATGGGACCGAACTGCTGCCAAAGATCAAACTTGCCCCCAAAGAACTACTGCTGAACAGGTCCACTTCCCTCTATCCTAATAACTTTAATACAGTTATGTAATGCTTTCAAATTTTTTATCCTGGTCTTGTTATTTGATCAATTAAATTACCTATGTATAGAGCTATGCTTATACCCAGATAAATTATATAAGGTTATTTCTAAACCAAAGATATAAAATTTAAAGGAATGTTAAAAATTTTTAATGCTTACTTTTTCTACTTTGTAAATAGCTTTATACCTCCCTGGGGCACTTGTTTTAGCTTTGAGAAATCAATGAAAACAAAGGGATGATAAGGATATTGCTCCTTCTTTTAAACTATATTTTACCAACTATATTTCACTGGTAGTTGTATGTGCCATTCCACTCTAACTATCACTTACTGATGTTAGTTAGTATGGAACTGGATTTTTATATTAATTTTTGTAGCTCAACATAAAGAAAAGAGAAACATCAGGATAGGATTTCTAAGTTCTACAATGTAAATTCAGTGTAAATATAAGACAAGATTATTATCTTTCCTAGCAATCTCACCATTACTCTTCTGTAGCTTGTATTATTTAAGTTATTGTCTATATGATCATGATATAGTTGTGTGGAGTCATGAGTGAACTGAAAACAACAAACAAACAAACAAACAAATAAAAAAAAATAGGAGGGTGACTTGAGATGGTGGGATGCATGAAAAAGAATCATGAGATAATTGATAATTCTATTATAAATATCCATCAGAATTAGAATGTAGTCTTTGAAGTAAGGCTGAAATCTTACAGGCAAAAAAATACCAAGGTTAATCAATGTTTAGAAGATTTGCAGTACAGAATTTCCAGACATAGCTATGAGAAAGAACTCCTACATCTCATTAGTAAATTCAGAAACAATTTTTTTTTTTTTTTTTTTTTTTTTTTTTTTTTTTTCTTTATTTACATTTCAAATGCTTTTTTTTTAGTTTTTTTTTTTTTTTTTTTTGGTTTTTCGAGACAGTTTCTCTTTATAATCCTGGCTGTTTTGGAACTCACTCTATAGATCAGGCTGGCCTTGAACTCAGAAATTCGCCTGCCTCTGCCTCCTAAGTGCTGGGATTAAAGGTGTGTGCTACCACACCCATCCAGAAACAAAATTTTTACAAATTCATTATTTTAAAAGTCAAAAATATCTTGATTTCCATCTATGTTTGTTTGTTTGTTTGTTTGTTTCTTTCTTTCTTTCTTTTTTTTAGTTTTCAATGATACTTTTAAAAGTCCTTGAAATAATTTCAATTTTTCAAAATAAACTCTGGGAAATCTTTTGCAGAGACACTATAAGGAGATATATTGCTCATTTATATATACAGTACATGGGAATTTTTTTCTGGTGTTAAAAAAAAGGTATAATGGTACTCTGTCCAATTCAGAGATGAGATAACAGATCGCCCCAACTCCCACCATCCATGCTTACATGTATGTTATGAATATTTTTACATGTATGTTCAACTGTTAATTGGTCATCCCTATAAACCAGCTGACTTTCTTTATGCCCCCAGTACTATAACTCTTACCAGTTGTAATTAATTTACATAGAGTTTTCTCTTTTCCAGGTCTGTAGACATTTTCTATTAGATAATGCTAATAAAAAGAACCAGGGTAAATAAAATCAATGTTCTGTAATAATGTATAACTTTATTTAATGGTTAAAAGAATTAAAAAGAATGAGTTACACTGAAGAATGCAAACATACCATAAACTTTTAGTAGTGAGTCATGTACCAACCCTATCTTCCTAAAGGACCTGAATCTACAAGTTTAACCACTCTGAACACACACGGTCTAAGTCAACATACTCATCTCATAAAGATCCAAGGATATATGCTAATTTGAAAAATCACAGTGTGTTTGGAAGAGTTAAATGTGGGAAGCGAGTGAGACCACTGTGATCTCTGTTTAACCTTATCCTGCGCACTTGGCACTTGGATGATCCTGTACTGACTGCCTGCTGAGTCACTGGAATATCACTGTGCACCCTGGCTAAACTCTGACAAGATCCAAGAGAGGGGGGAGGGATTAGGTCAGAGGACTAAAACAGGATGTGCCCTGGGGGGAAGGAGAATGCTGTAGGAAAAAGCTGTAAACAGTCAGTTGGAGAAAGCAGTTGAAGAGAGCAGTTGGAGTCAGTTGGAGCCAGGAGAGGGTTAGAGAAAGCTGTTTGTGAGAAGGAGAGGAAAAAGCTGTTCAAAGAGATAAAGAAGAAAACTGTTTGGAACATTCTTTGGTGTTTGTGTCGTTTTTTTCCCCCGTCTCTGCCTGGTCAGAGTTCAGGAGTCTGCGACAGTTAAACTCCTGCCAGGGAAGAAGATAGGCTAAAGGCAGATAGATGTTCACCTTCCTCTCCACTCCTTCCATTCTGATCCCACAGACTCATCCCAGATATGTACCAGACCACTAGTGGATACTGCTTCTTTGCTCCCAAGGCCAATGGGTCATTTGGATCTTCTTCCACAAACTTTCTTCCTTACATTTGTCAAGTTTTTCCAACCCCAACTCTATCAGGCATTCCTTAAAAGCACAGATGCCCCACTGCGAGTGCCAACACCCAGTTGTCCAGAGAAACAGGGAAGCAACAATGAGGCCCCCTACCTTCACTTGCCACCTCTAGCCCCGCTTCTTCAAACCCAGTCTTCCAGCAGGCTACCACTTCAGAATCTCCTCTCTCTGCTCCCATATCCAGAGATCCTTACAGCTCTTCTCCTCCAACATTCTTTTCTTCAATCACTTCTTTGTCTCAGCACAAAAGGCACTACCTGGGAACACACCAAGCAAGCCTACCAGAGTAGCAAGTAGGCCAGCAAAGCAGATAAACTAACTTGAGATCTTCATTGTCCCTTCTCTTCTTTAAATCTAACTTCCCAGTCTTATCCTGAGCTTTGTAGCAATCTACCTACCTATTAGGACCACTCTCTATTTATCTGCTTCTATGCCCAGGAGACTAAGTAGATACTGACAGAATGCACTGTTTCCCTCCTTGATGTGCACTGCTTCAACCCAGCCTTCTAATTCTCCAGGACATTCCTATCCCAAAGAGTCATCCCTAGAAACACATTTTACCAAGAAGACCGAGGCCTCACCTAGCAAGATTTCAGAAGAATTCCCTATCAGATAATATAGAGCCACTATATCCTCCTAAGATCCAGAGAAGATACCAGAATCCAAGAAACAAAACACCCACCCAACAAAGACAAGACCAGATATCAGCATCTATAATGTCATCTTTCCAAACCCAGATACCTAGACACTAGCATAAAAACACAATAACAGCCAGGAAAATATGTCTTCACTAAAGCTCACCAACCCTTATTATGGTAGGCCCTGAGAACAGCAACATAGCCGAATCACATGACACAGAGCTAAAAATAGCCATTATAAATACAATAAAGGTTCTTAAAGAGGGAATGAATAAAACTCCTAGAGAAAGCTATGAAAACACAAACAATGAAAGAAAAGAAAGCAAAAAATTCAAGACCTGAAATTTCACATTCATATCTGTTTCTTGTGACCTCTTTTTTTGATGGTATGTTTTTTTGTTTGTTTTTATATTCAATGTGATATTTTTTGTTGTTTTCTTATATTTTATTATCCTTACGAGCTTGTTTCTTTTCTAAGGAGAGAAAGAAAGAGGATGGATACAGATAAAGCGTGATGTGAGGTGGAGCTGAGAGGAATAGAGGGGCTGGGAAGCCATAATTGAGATGTATTATGTAACAAAGAAAAAGTGATTTTCAATAAAATGTTTAAAATGTGATTGTAAAAATTTACATAATAGGCAATAACGGGTAAAATTTATCATCTAATGCCTCTCTATAGTTTAGCTCATCCCATCAACAAAGAATGTTTTTAAATACACTGTGGCATTGAGCACCTATAATTCATTTCTATAAAGAAGTTTAGCATATCTCATAACATGAAGGCCATGTTGTGGATATTTATTCATATTGAAAGCTATATAGTAAAGTAGAAATTTCATATAAGATATATTATGTTTACTTTGGATAATTAGCAAAATATTCTGCTCCTAATTTATGTATTGTTTTCTTTAAAACACTTAACATCTCCTTTCATTTACAATCAATTACATATATACATTTACATTTCCTAAAATAAAAATATAAGTAATATATATTTAACCTTAATTTTCAGTTATAATGTCTAAATCACCTTTATTGGCAATGCTTTTCAATAATATTTTATGACTCAGATTCACCTTTTCACAACACTTTCTAGAAGGACTTGATTTTCTTCACATGTACAGCTGGTTTAAATACTATACTAGCTATTATAAAATCTATTTAGATTTGTTACTAGGGACTCTGATACTGAAGGAAATATTCAAGGTAACTGTACAGATTTGTTAAATGTTTCCCAAAAATTATTTTGGCTAGAAGAAAAAAAAAAAGCCAGTTACTTCTGGTATAGTAATATACTTAGATTTCAACAGAAACAATAGCAGCAGTAACTTAAGAAAACTGCTTTATAGTTTTTTTTTTTTTACATTGTAAGTTAATGTCACTCAGTATGTAATTTTAGTGCAGTTTAAGGTTAATAGTTTTTTATTCTTGCTTCTGGGGAGGAACAAATATAATATATATCATTATGCTGTTTAAATTTCCACTTATTCTGTAGTTACCTCCATGTTAATCTTACTTGATTTTTTATTTTTATTGTTTGTTTAAAAATTTAAGAAAATTTAATTTAATGGCCTCAAATTTGCATTTATGTGAAGTGACCATTAATATTAGTTATCAATCAAGTGTTAGTTCATACTCAAATGCACCAGATCAAAACATTTAGCTCCACATTAGATACAGGTTAAGAAGATACCTTCCTGTACTGTTTGCACACCCAGGTTTCATTTCTTCTGTGCACTGTACAATTTCATGCATGCTCATATGAGAAGCCAAACGGATGGAAACAATCAATAATAACATGTCCTATGTTAAAATATTGCATTGCATTCTTCAAAACCCAGAAAACTACATAACTTGTTAGACATATACAATAACAGTCTCTCTATACTGGCTGTTAGGAGTCATTAATTTATGGATAACATATAAAACTTTTGAATAGGAAATATTTTGGAGCTTGTATTTCTATATACTGTTCAAAGACTCTGCTACATATTAGAGTTTGTCCAAAATACAGTATTGCAAATTAATCTTCACAATATTGACAATCACTTGTAATAGGCTAGACACTAAAAATATCTGGTCTAAGGGAAAGTAGATCAAGAAAAGGAGAGTGAATGATTCAGAGAAGTAACTTTTTATTGAGAATTACATTCAAATCAACAGACTCACAAGGTTAAAAACATCCTTCCTATTTGGGTAACTGACCTTATCTACTCCCCACATTAGGGTCAGTAAACATTGCAAAATGTGTGTAAGAGTATGAAGATCAAGGAATTTGCTGTGAGATTATGTTTCCTAGTTATGTTAGAAGATACATTCATTACAAATTTAGCAACATGACTGACTAATCTTGAGCTGAACAAAAACTATAATAGACTTTGGTATTGGTTAGGGTTTTACTGTTGTGAACAGACACCATGACCAAGGCAACTCTTATAAGGACTTTTAATTGGAGCTAGCTTACGGGTTAAGAGGTTTAGTCCATTATCATCAGGGCAGGAACATGGCAGCATCTAGGCAGATATGGTACAGGAGGAGCTGAGAGTTCTACATCTTCATCTGAAAGCTACTATCAGAATACAGGCTTCCAGGTAGCTGGGATGAAGGTCTGAAATCTCACACCCACAGTGGCACACCTTCTCTAACAAGGCTACACCTCCTCCAACAAGGTCACACATACTAATAGTGCCACTCCCTGGGCCGTGCATATACAAACCATAATACCATGCTAAAATGGCTTGGAAACAATATAAGGCCTCAACCCTACAAAAAGAAATGCCTGCAAATATGGACTGCTGGGAGTGAGAGGAATAATCTTTCTCAGTATAGAACAAACCAATATCAAATTGTTGGCCCTTCAAACATTTATCTAAGCAAGATTATATAGATTGAACAGGTTATATTTTATAGTATATATGCATATAC
Source organism: Mus pahari (assembly GCF_900095145.1). Classification (NCBI taxonomy): domain Eukaryota; kingdom Metazoa; phylum Chordata; class Mammalia; order Rodentia; family Muridae; genus Mus; species Mus pahari. The sequence continues at coordinate 41,168,617 of NC_034592.1, read as the reverse complement.
ATATATGAATATAACAGCAATTAATCAAAAAGAGGGCATGAATTTGAAAAAGAACAAAGATATATGGGAGCATTTTAAAGGAGGAAATGGAAAAAGAGAAATGATGTCATTACATTAAATCTCAAAAATAAAATTAAAATAAATGAGCTGTCAGTGAAGAACCAAAAGTTTTTACTGTAATTGTTCAGTGACCTTCATTCTTATCAGTCATATTTAAATTTGGTGATAAGAAAAATGAAAGTTGGGAAATGGGATGATAAGCTTAACTGGAAAAGACTCAAAATTATATATTTCCTTCTAGAATCGAAATTCTAAAAGATTAGTTAACATTTTCCCTAAAATTTTCCATAGACTCCTATTTGTTTCCCATCTGATATGAATTATTGAATGTTGCCTTCTCTTTATTCTGTCCAAATCCATGGCATATTTTTGCATGTCATGTATCAGCACAATATTCAAGGATTTCCTTCCTGACATTTGTGGTAATCTTTTACAAATAGTTCTAAATCCTTCCTTTATGTATATTATCCAATCAAAGCTGTTTAGATAAAAATACACATTTATTTCTAACTTTGGATTATGATAAACCATCTGAGTTAAGTTCAACAAGTATTCACCGACTCTAACTGGATCCATAAAGACGCTGGAGGTGTTAATAAATACACAGTTAAAAATATTTGAATAAATTTGTGACAATTTCTCATGCTTCTTAGAATACTGTCAATTCCATAGCTATAACTTTTTTTTTGGTTTTCCGAGACAGGGTTTCTCTGTGTAGCCCTGGCTGTCCTGGAACTCACTTTGGAGACCAGGCTGCCCTCGAACTCAGAAATTCGCCTGCCTCTGCCTCCCGCGTGCTGGGATTAAAGGCGTGCGCCACCATGCCCGGCCCTAGCTATAACTTTTAAGCTATGTTTAAATGTCCATTTGCTCTGATGATACACTTTCTTCCTAGCAGCACTAGATAATATTCAGGAGTCACTTGTTGTTCTGTCCCACAAACCTACATGTAAAATGCTAACACGTTATGCTGTGCTTATCATGCAGTCAAATTGTTTTGGATTCTTTTTATTTTTTGCTTGTTTATTTGGTTACTTGGTTAGGTTTTCTGAGACAGAAGTTCTCTGTGTAACAGAGCTCTGGCCGTCCAGGAACTTGCCTTATACACCAGACTGGCCAGAGATCCACCTATCTCTGCCTTCTCAGTATATGGATTGAAGGCATGGCCGCCATCCTCAGCTTGTGAGCTCCTTTAGGCCTTATGACACTCCTAAGAGGTGGGTACATTTTATAATCTCTGAGTTCCAGCCTACTAGAAGATGATATGTAGAAACTGAGTATATAAAACACTTCCAAGCTTTCCCTTATCAATGCTCAGGAATGTATGTTATTTACTGTTATCTGTCTAGAAGCTCTTTAGTAAGAGTTAGGAGCAGTGACTTGAATATGACTATATAATTGTGAGTTCAATAACTGGCTAAATTCAATTCAGAATTTTGAGTCTAATTCAAATATATCATATACTTATAAATCAATTAAAAGTCATCAAATCTAATTATGTAATACTCAGAGAATGACATTTCTCATTTTCTTCAATAAATTAACTTAATCTCATCTTTGACTTAAAATGTCTCCCTTTAATACTGGACTAGTAATTTTTCATGTTGAATTGGAAAAATCACATCAGTTAAAAATCATTAAATATTACCTTCCAGAGAAGGCCATAAAGTATTAACAAAATACAGTACATAATTTATTAATCTATAATTCCATGAACCTTTTAGGTTTTGATAAATCACAGGCTGTGTACTCAAATATTTCAACAGGAAAAGTTATTTTTCATCATAGTTCAATTATTCCTTTAGGTAGCGCAAAATTCTATTCAGTATTGGAATTGTCTGCATATCTTTGCTTACACAGAGACTTATATCAGAGAATCAAAGAATGACCTTTACTGCATGAGAACATACAAATCATGTTAATACACAATGATAGAGGTAATGATTCTTATTTTGCAACTAGTGTTCTAGCCTATGAATGCATTCCTCCCACAAGGCACCAGAAGGCTCTCGGATTTCTTCTTCCGTTTCAAAATAATGTTTACAAAGGGAATATAAAGGTTCCTAATCAACTATATCTTACTTTATTATAATTTCATGAATTACATTCATCCCTGCTTTATTACCTAGCCTTTTCCTATGACAGTGAAGTAAATTCTAATTATTCTCCTTTTGGGGAATGTGAAAGGAAAGTGAAATCGGATATACTTCTCATTTTATATATTTAATTTTTGTAGTACTGGAGATCAAACCTAGGTATTTGTTCATGTTAAGAAAATTTTACACTGCTATTACTTCAAATTTAAAGCCCTACACCTTAATAATCATTTACTAGACCTACCTTTCTAGTTGTTTTACTTAATCACAATAAAATATATCAATTTAATGTATTCAATTCAATAGTTTCAATAAATATATAAACTTGTGTAATCACTATAACAGAGGCTTCTAGATTCTCTAGAATTAACCTTGTACTCTTTTCTACAATTAGTCCACACAGGTGTGCCTCTGTCACCATTGTTTAGTCTCACTTCTTCTGAATAGTTATAGTCTTATACAGTTGTTAGTGCCTGACTTCTTTTTATCTGTATATTGTTAATACAACATTCTTTGAACAAATTCATTGCCCTGTCTTGACATATCTTCTCAGATACACGCCTCTTTCCTATTTTGTCAAATTCCCTGAGATCAATTTGATCTGCTCAAAATATCTAAATATTTTTAGATAATTTGTCTTTAAATGGATGATGTTTGTTTGTCTTATCAGGAAGCTACAAGCTTGCAGAATCTCTTCCTCTCCTAGCACCTAACACTTGTTAGCCCACATATGTAAATATTCTTGGATATTTTGTCATTCAGTGGAACACTTTTGTCTTATCAGGGAACTACAGGCTTTGAGAAAACTTTCCCTCACCCAGCACATAACAATTGTCAATGTTTTCTTGGAAAGTAGGACTTGTGTGCCCAACTTCTCTCTCCATGCTGAGATTTGATCTAATTGGTTTTTACAGGGATTTAAGATAAATGTAGTATTCATATGAAAAAATCCCCCAAATCCCTATAAAAACCATTGATACTATATGTGTTTGTGTGTGTGTGTGTGTGTGTGTGTGTACAAATACATGTATATGGCTGAAGGTACATGCTGAGGCCAAAAGGGAGGGGTACTATGAGCTGCCCAACATAAATGTTAGTAACCAGTTTGGCCTCCATAAGAGCAGCAAGTGCTTCTGAGTCATCTTTCCAACACTAGTTGCAATGCATAAAAAGTGAACTGCTTGCATATACTTTCCTATGAACTATTCTTTCACTACCTAGATAATCTACAAACCCAGTATCAAGAAGGGCAATGAGTATGTACCTATCAGTAATGATGTTATGGATAAAGAAGAAAAAGCACTTCAAATGTATTAATGATTCTACTTTCTCTAACCTGGAAAGGGATCACATCCAGACACTGTGGTCTGTATGATCCTGCTGGAAATCAGACACACTATTTTACACACCTTTAACCCGAACAATGATGGTAGCGTTAGTTTGTAGAAGGAAGCAACCATGTTTGAAAGTGAGCTCTAATTGAGGGGCATACAAAGGGAAGAATCAGAGAAAGATTTGACAGAATGAGTCAGAGATAGGATGCACCGAACTTTCATAAGAATATACAGGAATCAGGGACTACTTGAAAGCAGCACACATACACACACACACACACACACACACACAGAGAGAGAGAGAGAGAGAGAGAGAGAGAGAGAGAGAGAGACAGAGACAGAGACAGAGACAGAGACAGAGAGAGACAGAGTCAGTCAGTTGAGTTGTGTTGAGTTCAGTGAGTCAGTGCAGTGGAGTTGAGTCAGGGCAGCTAACTGCAGGTCAGCAGAGGCAGATGAAGCCCAAGAATGGGAAGGATCCATAAGATTAGGGGGAAAATGACAGAAATTGTTTGAGGCAAAGCAGAACAATTCATTGAGAAGCTAGAAGAAGTCAGATTGAATTAGTCTGCTTGGAGAGGTAGTTTGAGGCAGAACGGCTGAATTGAACCAGTCAGCCATAGTTCAGAAAAGAATCTGGCAAATAAGAGTTACTTTTTACATCAGAATATGCTGTATAAGTTTGACAAGAAAACTTCTATTTCTACTCCCACGTACTTGCACTAAAATATATAGAGGCTATCAAGATGATCCAATGAGTAAAAACATTTGATAGATGACCTGTGTAGATCCTCAAGAATCACATGATGATAGGGAATTAACAATAGGAGCCCTCAAATCTCCACACACTCCACATGTATTCCATTACATTCATGCATGCATATACTCACACATTACAAACATACAAAAATAAAGTAAATAAAAATTTTAAGTGAGAAAAGTTGATGAAAGTGTTTTTTATTTTGCTTTTATTATTTTTTATTAGATATTTTCTTTAGGTACATTTCAAATATTACCCATTTCCTGGTTAAGAGTGATAAAATAACAATAAACAGCCGATTATTTTTGAACATAAAACTATTTTTATTTCTCCCTTAACAAATGTAAAATTTAACTGGAACATGGGGGCACTTAAGATGGTGCTATATTTCTTATAAATGAGGCCCCCAACACATATACAGAGAGGACTGTCTGGTCTGACCTCAGTGAGAGAAGATGCACTTAACCCTTGTCTTAGTCAGGCTTTCTATTCCTGCACAAACATAATGACCAAGAAGCAACTTTGGGAGGAAATGCTTTATTCAGTTTAATGGTTTATTCACCAAAAGAAGTCAGGACTGGAAGTAAGCAGGTCAGGAAGCAGGAGCTGATACAGAGGCCATGGAGGAATGTTACTTACTGGCTTCCATAGCTTCCTTTCTTATAGAACTCAATACTACCAGCTGAGAGATGGGATCACTAATTGAGAAAATGCCCCACAGCTGGATCTCATGGATGCACTTCCCCAACTGAAGCTACTTTCTCTGTGATAACTCCAGCCTTTGTAAAGTTGACACACAAAACTAGCCAGTACAAACCTCAAGAAACTTGAGGGCCCAGGCAGTGGGGAGCCCTGGTAATGTGGGGCTAGGGGAGTAGGAGCACCCTCTCAGAGACTGGGGGAGAAATAGGATGGGCACCAGTTGGGGACCATAGTGGACCAGGACGGTGATAAAGACTGGACTGTAAAAGAAGATTAAAGAATAACAAAAAATTTTAATTATGAAGTTGAAAGTTTGTCTTTCACAATAATATGGTACATTAAATTAAATTAAATTCTTAGAGATTCTTGAGGAAAGACAAGATACAGCTGAGTTGAGTATGCTATAAAATATTCACCAGTCAATTTGAAAATTTAATATTTATTTGTAAGGATACTTTTTCTAAACTTGACAATACAATAGAGTATATCTGACATTATAGTTTTATATTAAGTATTATTACTGCTGAGAAATGGCTTTTACTCATTTGCTACCCTAATGTGCTATTGAATTAATTCCTATTTTAGTAAAAAAAAAAAACAACTCCAGAATAATAATGAATATGTAATAAATTTAGAAGCCATCAAGCTTAGTACCAAGATTTTGAGACAAAGAACAACCTCAGATAGCCAGACACTACCCAAATCCTCCTTTCTCCTTGAAATTTTCATCTTCTACTTGGGAGGGAGGTATGCTTCATTGCACTGGAAACTGCATGGTGACTTATATTTATTAAAGGACCTTATCCAACTGGCTTTAACAAATTGTTTAACAGTACAGAGTTTTAAACAGAAGCAGCAAGCTGAGGAAAGACAATAATAATGATTTTTCTATATAGATCTTGTCTCCAGGTTTAAAGGTTCTTTACTGTTATACACTACCAGGAAACTCCTTAAAGAACATCTTTAAGAACTCAAATGCTTAACTTTTGGCATTGAAAAGCTTGATAGACAAACATAAACATAATTTAGTATGGCAGGATCCCTCTCGCCAAGTCAGTTTGCTCATTGTATCATATACTTACAGCTTTAATTATCTTTTATTCCATTTATTCATAATACCAATAGTATCATAAGAAGACTGAATCAATATTATGTGTAAGCTGCTTACTATGCTATGCCAGTTGAATACTGGCATACATGTGCATTGTGTAAGAGCATAAATACATTATCAATGAGAATATCAAGACATATATATATATATATATATATATATATATATATATATATATATAATGTCCATTAAATTCATATGAAATATTTCAAACATTTCAGGCATTTTTGCTCATATTTTGAATATGACAACTATTACATTTATTGTCCAGCACAAAATAAAATGGAAAACACTTTTTCTTCTATGTGGTCTGATGATATCCTCAATAATCTATTGAAAATGCACATTTATGTACTGGCTGTTTTTCTAATGAAGAAAAAATATTGCAGAGATGCTAAGTAAATATTGTAGCACTAAGCTACACTGAAAGCTAAAAATGTAAACATTAGTATTTTAATTTCCTATGAATAATCTATAATAATATATTCTCAAAATAGTAAAAATAAGCATAAAGAAAAAGATAAAATATCTAAAATCAAATCATTTCTAGGAATACAATGTAACTGAAAAATTTTTTAACCTGTCCTAAATTTTTCCAATTGTTTTTCTACATTGGTACTAATTTATTACTTCTACAAATGAGAATGCATTCAGACAAAATGTGGCTATATTATTTTCACTTAATAGCATACATTTATGTTGGGTCTTTATATTTATGGACTTGAATTTATAATGAATTATTTTCAACTTATAAGTTTAAAATATATGTTTTACAGTTTCTACATTAACTTTTCTAACAAAAAATTATTCATAGAACATCTTCTGATCACTGCTTCCCTCCCCCAGCTCCTATGAGATCCTCCTTGCCTTTTCACTCACCCAACCCTCTTAAGCACCACTTAAAGCTCTCCTGCTTCCCCATAAATATATATTCTATTTCCTCTTTCTTGGAAGAGTCTCTCTTCTCCTGTAGTTCCTAACTTAATGTCTAACATCCACAAATATAAAGATTATAGCAAGCCTAGTAAAGGCTTAAAATCTAACATCCACATATGAGAAAAACATACAATATTTATTGTTTTGAGCCTGGGTTACTTCCCTAAGTTTTTTTTTCTAGTTCTATCCATTTACCTGCACAGTTTGTAACAAGTGACTAATATTAGATCATATAAATGCGCCATATTTTCATTATCCATTCAAAATGTTTATGGACATATAGGCTGTTTCCAGTTCCTTAGTATTAAAAGGATCTTCAAGCTGTGATGCAGAGTCTCTTGGGTAGGTCCCCAAAACTGCTACAAATTGATCATAATGTACGTTTATTCCCCACATTCCTGAGGAAGCAACACTGATTTCCATAGTGGCTGTAAGTTTCCATTTCTACCAGCAATGAATAAGTAGTTCCCTTACCCTTCATCCTCCCCACTATGAGCTGTCATTTGTTTTATTGTTATGAATAGTATTAGATGAAATCTCAAAGTAGTTATAAGTTACATTCCCCTGATGACTAAGGATCTTGAATATTCTTTAAGTGTTTCTTAGCCATTTGTGTTTCATCTTTTGAGAATTCTCTGCTTAGCTGGGTTCCCATTCTTTAATTTGGTTGTTATTTGCTATTTGGTTATTTATTAGATGTATAATTGATCCATACTTTTCCCCACTCTCTACCCTGCTGCTTTTACAGAATGATGATGTCTTTCACTTTTACATAATCTTTTTCATTTCATAATGTCCTTTTGATTAATTTTTGGTCTTACCGCTTGGGTTATCAGTGAGTATCCAGTTCAGAAAGCCTTTTCCTGTGCCTCTGAACTGAAGCATATTCTCCAATTTTTTCACTGAGCAGATTAAATGAAGACACTTTTATATTGAGGTGCATAAAGTATTTGAAATTGTGTTTTGTACAAGGTGATACATTTGGATCTTCTACATATTGCATTTTCTACATGCACACATCCAGTTTCTCCGGCATAATTTCTTGCAGATGTCTTTTCTCAGATATATATCTTTTGCTTCTTTAATATACCTATCTCCTGAGAGGCTTTGCCAGAGCTTTACAAATACAGAGGTGGATGCTCGCAACCAACCATTGAACTGAGCACAGGGTCCCCAATGGAGGAGTTAGAGAAAGGACTGAAGGAGCTGAAGGGCTTTGCAACCCCATAGGAAGAACAACAATATCAACCCATCAGACCCTCCAGAACTCCCAGGGACTAAGCCACCAACCAAGGAGTACACATGGCTCCAGCTGCATATGTCGCATAGGATGGCCTTGTCAGGCATCAATGGAAGGAGAGAGCCTTGGTCCTATGAAGGCTTGCTAGGATGCCTCAATGTAGGGGAATCGAGGGTGGGAAGGCAGGATTGAGTGGGTAGATGGAGAAGCACCCTCATAGAAGCAGGTGGAGGGGAGAAGGGATAGGGGGTTTCCAGGAGGAAGAAAATTGGGTAAGGGAATAACACTTGAAATGTAAATAAAGAGAATATCCCATAATATATAGATATATAAATCAGATTTCCATAGCTACTTAGTGTTATGTCTGTGTATTCCACTAAATTCCATTGATCAATGTGTACCAATACCATGCTGCTTTTATTCCTATGGTTCTGTTGTATGTCTTGAAATCTGGGATAGTGATACCTCTAGAAGTTCTTTAATTATTAATTATTTTATCTGTCCTGAGTTTTTGTGTTTCCACATGAAGCTGAAAATGATTTTCCCCAATTTGTATGAGAATTTCTATTGGAACTTTGACAGGGATTACTCTCTGCTCCTAACAGGATTGATAGGGTTTTTTGTTTATTTGTTTGTTTGTTTGTTTTGTTTTTGGCTGGGGTGAGGGCAGGGTGTGTGGCATCTGTTTTCTCTCAGTATTTGTAGAATATCCTTCTAGGCCTTTCTGATATTCAGACTCTCCATTAAGAAATCAGATATTATTTGAATGGGTCTGCCTTTATATGTTACTTGGTCTTTTAAATTTTCAGCTTTAAATATCTGTTCTTTGTTCTGGACCTTTGGTATTTTTATGATATGTCATGAGAAATTTCTTTTCTGATCCTTTCTATCTAGTGGCTTCTTTCTTTCTTGAACCTTGATAGGCACCTTCTTCTTTGGGTAAGAAATATTTCCTTCAATGATTTTGTTAAAACGGTGTTCTGTGTGACGTTGACCTTAGTATATTCTTCTTTTATTTCTAATATTTATAAATTTAGTCTTGATCATGTCGAAGAATTTCATATTTTGTTACTGATTTTTTTTAGATTTTGCATTTTTTGAACAGAGATATTCATTTTCTGAAGTTTACCTCTAAAATTTTTGTTTAATATCATAATTTATTATTTCCTGTTTCATTTGAATTTGGTTTTCTTTAGTGATCAAATTTATCCTCAAATTGTACTTTCATGTGTTATTTTATACAGGTGATTGTGCTTTGAAGGGCCTTATTGAGGCATTTATTCATAGCCTATTTAAGGTCCTTGAACATACGTACTATCTTTGTTTGAAGCCCTTGTCATGCGTTTCAACTATATTACATTTCTCTGAGTTTATATTAATGGGTATACTGCTGGAGGCATATTGTCTTGGATGTGCATGTTTGTCCTTTTGTGATAGTGTCTAGGCATATGGAGATATGAGGTAATTCTAAATATTAAATTTGATGTTGTCTTGTTGGCTAGTTGTTGCTTTTTGCTGTGGTTTTTTTTGCTGTTGCCCACTCTAAATTCTATGTAAGTGTAATGGCTGAGGGCTTAGAGGATGCTTAAATGGATGGTCAGCTAACCAGAAAGAATGGAGATGAGGTATAAGGGAATGCTGAGACTGTTGTCAGAAAATACTGCCTTAGTTTGGGTTTTTACTTCTATAAAAAGACAACATGACCAAGGCAACTCTTATAGAAAACAATGTTTAATTGGGCCTGACTTACTGATTCCAAGGTTCAGTCCATATCATTGTGGCAGGAAACATAGCAGCACCCAAGCAGTCATGACACTGGAGGAGCCAAGAGTTCTACATCTTATTCTGAAGGCAAACAGGAGGAGACTCTTTCTAGGCAGCTAGGTGACATAACAAATCCCAAACCCACAGTAACATACTTCCTCATAACTGGCCAGACCTACTCCAAGAAGGCCACAACTCCTAATACTGCCACTCCATAGAGCAAGCATATTCAAATCAACACAATAGGGTATTTAGCTTCACATAAAAAAGTAGAGACCCCTATGATTAGAAGGAGGGCAAGAAGAGGAACTCCTGTAAGCAGGTTGCTATGGGACTAAGAGTTAAGTCTGAAAGAACAGAATAGAAGACAAAAAGGATAGTGAATATCACTTATGTGCTATACTAGGGAGGCAGATGATATTCTGCCCAGACGATCAGTGGATAGAAATAGTATCTCAGAAGATTTGACCAGTATCTAAACTAAAAGAATCCTTCCTACAGACTAGCTTTCAAAGTATCAAAAAGTACTATGCCTAGGAATGACAAAAATGACCAGCATGGCAAGTCATTCCTAAAGGTAAAATAATGACACTCAATAGGTTGATGACAAACAACAGCTATATAATTGTCCTTAAGGTCCACTCAAAAGGGAAGGAAACCCTGCTTGGAACTAGCCAATTGCCTGGATCTAGTGAAGTCATGGATCTTAAAGAGAACCTACTATTGCCATGTTACTAGACAAGCATAATTCCCAACTAGATTTTAAAAAACTAGCCTTTTCCATTGAATAAGTATCTCTTACACTATGTTTTAAAAGGTGCATAATTCTTACATCAAAAGCAATCTCAATAAATTGTCATTGAAATGATAGAGGTGCTCATTCATGACATTACTAATTAAAACTGTTCATGTTGATGTGGGGGTAGAGGGTATTTTGTTACAATTGTGAATTTTGCTAAGCATTAATAGGGTTAACTACCTCCTATATTTAAAATAAGTATATAGATGTAAAGAAAATTTTAATCTAGAAACAATAATTAATTTTTAGAGTGTTTGTCTATACTAGTACAACTCCAACTGTGACAGTTTTCAGTAATTAAGTAAATTGGAAAGATATTTTCAGCATTAAAGATAGTCCTAAATTGAACATGAGTTTCAAATTTGATAGTCAATTTTAAACTCCAAAAGATCCAATTTATTTATAACACATGTTGCGTATATCATGTTGTCTAGCAAAACATTTTCAAAAATTGCCAGGACTTTCTAATACATGCATAATGTCAAACATCTCCTCAGAATTTCTTCTTAATAATTTTAATTAGTTCTAATTTTAATTTATTTATTTATTCACATTACATCCCCATCACAAACCCCTTTCACTTCTACCTTCCTAGTCTTACCCTTATACTTCATTCCCTCCATTCCCTCCATGGTACATCAAGTTGCAGCAGGACTAAGTGCATCATCTCCCCCTGAGGCCAGAAAAGAAATCTGGCTAGGGGAAGCAATCCAAAGGCAGGCAACATAGTCGGAGACTGTACCTGATCCAATTGTTAGGCAACCCACATGAAGACCAAGATTCACATTTGCTGTGTATATGTAGCAGACCTAGATCCAGCCTAGGCATGTTCTTTGGTTGGTGGTTCGATACCTGTGAGCATCCAAGGGTCAGGTTAGTTGAGTCTGTACGTCTTCGTAGAGTGTCCTTGAAATCTCAAGTGACAGCATATGCTGGTGAAGATGTGAAGCAAAGGTAACACTCCTCCACTCTTGGTGGGAATGTAAGCCATTTTGGAAATCAATTTGGTAGTGTCTCTGAAGCATTGAGGACAGTTCTACCTCAAGACCCAAGTATACCATTCCTGGGCATATACTGAAAAAAATGTGTTCCACCATCACACAAGGACACTTGCTCGACTACGTGCATTGCAACATTATTCATCACTAGAAATTAGAAGCAACTGAGATAGTCCTCAACTAAATAATGGATAATGAAAATGTGGCACATTTACATAATGTGGGTACTAGTCAGCTATTAAGAACAGGGACATCACGAAATTTGCAGACAAATGGACGGAATTAGTTATTATTTTTAAAGTTCAATTTGATATAAGAAGATTAACATATAATAATTTTTACCAGTAAAGATGAGATCTTGCAAGAAAGACTGAAGGTCACAACCTCAAATTTCATGCCTTTTCACAGTAAAACTTATGGGCATAAGCAGCTAAAACTTGCCATGTTTAAAGCATTAGCAAAAGCCTTTTGAAAAACTGCATGCACCTAAATTATAAACTGTGTCAAAAAACATGAAATTCCTCTGTAGACACCAAGAGCCTCTATATTTAGCTTGTGTTACAAGGTCACCAGACAGATGTCTGTCTTTCTACATTTCCAGAATATAGTCTCAAAAATAATATTAAATATCAATCATCAAAATCAATCCTACAAACAAAATTAGCCATTTAGTTATGGACTGTATAGACTTTTACGGCTCACTGGTTTGTTTAATAATCCTTTATTCATATCTTATGTCTCAATAAATATTTAAAATTGTATTTAATCCAGTATACAATAAAACAAAATAGGTCACCATGTAATTTTCTAGGAGAAATTTGAAAATATGAGTACCTTTTAAAGATATATAAGAACAACTTAATGTGATATGAATGGAAAATCTGTGAGATCTTTATACTTGTGTGCAGATGTGTAGATGTGTATCTATATATGATGGGGTAAGAAGGTAGTGCCTTATGTCTTCTACTACTCTCCATCATAATTTTCGAGACAGGATCCTTATAGAACTTGAAGCTCTTAGATTTGAGATTAACTGGCCAGTAAGCTTTAGGAGTTCTCCACTCTTACCATCTAGACTGTAGATTATAAATGCCCATCACTGTTTTGGTGTTTTAATTTTGTGATGAGGAGCCAAGCCAATGTCCTCATGCTTGTGTTGCAAACACTGTAATGACTGAGCCATTTATCTATCCAAATCATTTAGATTCAATACAAAAAGCTTGTAATATAAAATATGCTTGAAATAAACATTTTGATATCCCTCAATCCTACTTAAAACTGCTGTTGTAGTTAGGATTTCCAGAGTTGTTCCACTCCTTATTAGCAGCTTTTCTAGTCAGGTATCCCAAGGCTTTAGCATCTTTCTGTGGTCTCCCAGGCAACTTCAACTTTGTAGATTCTTCAGGCAATGTCTGGAATCCACACATGATCTTCTGTGCTCCACCAAATGTTTGGGGGCACTTCTTTAGATCTTCCCTGTGTAACAATCTAGGCTTTAGTTGACTCAACAATTGACCAAGGTAAGTCTTATATAGGACATTTAATTGAGGCTAGCTTACAGTTTCATATATTCATTCCAGCATCACGGCAGGAAGCATGGAAGTTTCCAGGCAGGCATGAAGCAGGAGTAGCTGAGAGTTCTATATCTTATTTTGAAGGCAAACAGGAGGATACTACTGTCTTCAAGGCAGCTCAGAGAAGGTTCTCAACCCCCCCCCCCCACACACACACAGTGACACTTTCTCCAACAAGACCACACCTACTCCAACACGACCATACTTCCAAATACTACCACTCCTTAGGCCAAGCATGTTCAAACCACTACATTCCACTGCCTGGCCCCCATAGGCTTCTTTAAACCAATGAATCTATGGGAGCCATAACTTGCCATAACATAATGCAAAGTACATTTAATCCAATGTCCAAATTAGTCTACAGCACTATCAACAATGTGAAAAATTCAACATTCAAAGTTACCTCTGATATTCATACAATCTCTTAACTATATTCTCCTATAAGTGAAGGTCAAAAAAAGCATATCATATATGTGCAACATCACAGGATATAAATTACCATTTCAAAATGCCATCGTGAAGAAATATTGGACCAAAGCAAGGCAGAAAACAAGCTGGGTAAACTCCAAACTCCCTGGCTTCATGTCTGTCATTCTATGCCAGTCAGTGTTGATGACTGCAAGACACTTAGTTGCTTTGGGTTGGTTCCACTACATATTAGTGGCTTTCCTCGGCATCTCTAATGTCTTGGGTTCTCCAAGGAAACTTCAATTTTATAGATTCTTGTTCCATTGTCAGGGACCCACACACCATTTTCTGTCCTCCCAAAGGTTTTGGGTCACTTCTGCTCTGCACTCTACTCCCCTACTGTTGCTTTTCTTGGTGATCATCACATGGTACTGGAATCTTCAATTCACTTGAGTCTTCCATGGCAACAATAACTAAACCTCTCCAATAGACTATCATAGTTTCTGTTCATGGTGTCAAGCCTTAACTTCTCTCCATGACCCCTTCGTACCTTCAAAGTGATTACCATCTTAGTGATTCTTATACATTACTAAGTAAAGTTATAGCATGCTGTACAATCTTAGTTATGTCTGGAATACAGTTTCTTTGGGCTCTCAGAAAACACTTCCCAGAAGATTTACCTCAGTGGAACTGGTCTCTTCTTAATCACTTCTAAATTCTTAGCTCCAGCTAACCAGCATCACCTCTCCCAAGAACTTCTTCTTTTCTTGACTCTAAAGCCAGAGCCACATGATTGAAGCTGCCAAGCTCTGCTGCTTGCTGGGGATGGAATTTGTTCCTTGTTCTATTACATTACACTAGCTTTCTTTTTCTGTTTTCCAACACCTTCAATGACTAATTTAGGCTATCCTGGAACTCCCTCTACAGACAAACATTTAACTCAGAGATCTTGATGGCTTTGTCTACTGATTCTGAAATTAAAGGCACATACAACCATGTATAGACCTTTGCTTTACCTTGAACTAACTCTGTACCATCTTGGTACTCTCTCCTAGGATTAAAGGTCTGTACCACCATGCCTAGGCCTAAGGTTTCATAGCCATTATGCCTCAAGATCTGGATCACCGATTTGCATTTCGTATCTGGATTGTAGCTCATGTCTAATTAAAATAACTAACTCGTTTTCAACTGCAAATACACAAATAGTAAGCTTAGCTGGGTAGGACTTTGCTCTGAGGTCACCACTCCCTTAATTCCATTTAATATCCTTGAACATGGGGTTTGCTCTTTGCATGGTGCCCGTTTATTACTTGAGACATACATTTGTATTTTTCCCTCCTGATATTGCTATGTTTGATCAAAATGCTCTTCAAGAGAGTATACCATAGGACACAGTCTATAGTGGGAGATTTTGGAGACTTCCCTTTTCAATGAAATTAATTGAAACCTCTTTAACTTAGTCTCAGGTAGACTCTCCAGACAAGGGCAAAAGCAGCTACATTATTCACCAAAATATTATAAGAAAAGACCTGGCCAGAGCAATCCGACAACAAAAGATCAAGGGGATACAAATTGGAAAGGAAGAAGTCAAAATATCATTATTTGCAGATGATATGATGGTATACATAAGTGACCCTAAAAAGTCCCCCAGAGAACGCCTAAACCTGATAAACAGCTTCAGTGCGGTAGCTGGATATAAAATTAACTCAAACAAATCAGTGGCCTTCCTCTACACGAAGGACAGAGA
>NC_034592.1:41138734-41150447 GCF_900095145.1 Mus pahari | reverse complement strand
TGGGTAGGGGAGCAAGGGCGGGGGGGGGAGGGTATAGGGAACTTTCGGGATAGCATTTGAAATGTAAATAAAGAAAATAATAATAAAAAAAAAAGAAAAAAAAAGAAAAGACCAAAAAAATAAAAAGAAAAAAGAAAAAAAGAAAAAAAATGAAAAGACCACATACTGAAATTCTTCTCTTCTGAAAATTCTAGAGCTAAGCTTCCACAGTTTTCATAATTCCCAGCAACATTCTTCCACATTCCTAAGAAGATAGTCTATTAAGTCCCACTTAAAGCATTCCACTGCTTTCCATATGCAAAGAAACACAATCTACATTCTTCCAAATAACATGATGATCAGGTCTCTCACAGAAATATCCCAACTTCTGTCTTAGGGTTACCAATACTGTGAAGATCAAGGTAACTCATAAATGACATTTAACTGCAGCTAGCTCACAGTTTGAAAGGTTTACTTACATTGCCATCATGACAGGAAACATGGAATTGTCCAGGTAGACATATACCTGGAATAGCTGAGAGTTCTCTATCTTGTTCTAAAGACTAATAGAACACGACTGTCTTCCAGGCAGCTAGTAAGAGTTACTTAAAGCCCACACCCACAGTGACACACTTCCCCCAACAAGGCCACATCTACTCCAGTAACGCAACACCTCCTAATAATGTCACTCCCTGGGCCCATATTCAAACCACACAGTGCCAACATCTTAAGTTTCATGATAAAAATATATATGATAAATGAAATACAATTTTAAGGTATATGAACTCATCTAATTCTTGGTATATATTTGTGATGCTTAATACAGACTATAAACGAATGATTGCTTGTATCAGGTTTTGTTTTGTTTTGGTTTTTGTTTTTTCTTGAAAGTGATGCATTTTAAGCATAACAGGAAATATTTCCAGTTGGTTATTTTACATATATAAAGCATTTCAAGTGTTTTGTCTTCACATGAATTAATGTCTAGTGTTGTGTTGTTGTTGTTATTGTTGTTGTTATAGTCGTTGGCTCTTAAAGGGACCATTTCCATCTCAGGTGAAAAAACATTGATTTAAACTATATATGTATACACTGATATATATAACATACATGAGGTATATAATATATTTACATGTAATATACATTCATTACATAATATTGCCTATATTATAGGTTTTATAGGAATGTTATGACTTTTTCAGATATTGCTGAAGACAATGCACCTCAGACACTGGCTTCTGAGCTGAAAAACCTCTGCCCTAATAAATAATGGTCATGGTACCCAAAGTAGTCTTACAAGCTTCCAACGAGGGAATGCTTGCAGCTTAAGTCAAAGTAATCATTTCTTATTTTATAAAATGAGCACATATCTGGAATTTACTCTACAGAGAAAAGTTAAAGATACCTTCAGTCTCTATCAGGATAAATATGCATGCCTTTTTCCTCATCTTCACTTTAAGAAGATTGTCAGCTGCAAACTTATGAGGGTTGAGGAAAAATTCATATTTTTTTTTTACCCATTCAAAATCAAATGATATTGAACAAAGTTTTATCATAAATTATGCTTGTAGTTTTTAACCAAGCATTATTATTCATAAATTCAGTATATCATCTGTCTTTTAAAAACATGAATTTTTGAAACCATTAACCTCTTCAGACCTTGTATATTTTGCTTATAAAATTTAAATTAAAAGTTATATGTCTCTTTAGTAAAAGCGATTCAATTACAAAGATATAATTTAATCATTTTAAAGGTTACCCAAATTCAAATCAAATTAATTCAAAATAAATACTTATAGTAAAGGAAAAAAAGACAGTGTGCATGAAAAACAGGCAAACAAGATCACTACTTGTATATATAGCTAAGCTAAAAATGTCTATAACACACAAACACACCACTAAAAAAAAAAAAGAAGAAGAAGAAGAAGAAGAAGAAGAAGAAGAAGAAGAAGAAGAAGAAGAAGAAGAAGAAGAAAAGAAGAAGAAATGGTGACAATTTCATATGGTTCAGTCAAATGGCCACTGAATATAGGCAATGACCAGAGAGCAATAATTCTCCAGTGCACATTGGGTTTGTAATATTAACTACAAAATGAAAAAGTTGTTAAGAAACTATTATTCTCACAGATAAATAATTCCATAAAAGAAATTTAAAATGTTTGTTGTAGATGCCACTAATGCTTATGTTCAAAATGGATTTTAACACAGAGAGCATGGCAATTCTATTGCAGGGGCAGCAAGTACAAAGAATAAGACAGTAGACAGACTGTTGTTCCTCCTATGGGTTACAAAACCCTAATTAAAAAAAAAGAAAGTAGACAGATTTTCTGAACCTATTTCAATTAATAAGAGAGAATGAGTCAAATCTAAAATTTTTGGAGTGTGAAGCCATTTGCTATTTCTTTAAAAAAATAAATAAAACAATAACAAACAAACATAAAAAAAAAAACAACACTCATTTTGATACTACCCTAACCTATGATGCCAATACACGTGAACGAAATCTTTACCCATGTTTTCCCCAGTTGTAGCTTAAGGAGGTAATTATGTCTTTATGAGGTTCTATTTCCATTGTTTCACCCGAATAAAATAAAGACATACACAGCTGAGAATGAGTATTCAAACACCACAATTTCTGCTTATATTAAAATTATGCTTCTGCTTTCTTTGAACCAGCAATGAAATTAGTATCAATTCACAGGTTTCAATTGCTATAATTTAAAACTTTTGCAGGAATTTACAAAACACTTTTTTCCCCAAAGAATTGGTACAAATTGAAAAGATTTCTTCAATTTAAAATGTTTTTTATCGGTGCAGAATTATTCCTAACATATATTTAAATGTCCTAGACAAACAAGAGTAGAAAGGAAAGCTAACAAAATTCAGTGGGAAAATTAAGATTAATTGGAAGCGAGTGTGTTTTCTGACATTTTCATTGTACGAATACCTCTTTGAAAAGACACAGGACCAATAGCTAGGCATGACCTTGAAATGAATGGAAAAGCCATTAAATTGCGTACTGAGCATGAAAAAATAAACAAAGAAGGGAAATATAAAAATTTCAATCTTGAGCCTATAAATTAAAGTAATTTCTAAAACTGGCAATCATGACAAATTATTCAATTCCTGAAAATATTTCCAATGATTTCAAATGAACTGTTACTAAGACACGATGTGTCAAACAGCTCAAAAAGTAAAAACAATAAAAGGTAATCTTTGTAGCATAAATTGTTTCTTTAGCAATACTGCTTATATGATATCTTATAGGAATATTACCAATCAGTTTTCCATTTAGCCTAGCCAAAAATATAAAAAATAAATAAGATTATAGGTAGCATAAAATGGATTTACTTAACATCTGTGGTGAAAGAATTGGTATTATATTAAGTAGTTCCAGCAATTAGCATATCTCCCAAAGAGCACATAAATTATATAGAAATTTAGAGATTATATTGTATTCAACATAAAAACAATGTCATGCAATTTTGTGGCTAAAATTAGAATATTGATATTGTCTTGTAGAAAACTCATTACTTGTAAAAATTATTTTTCACTGTCAAGGTATGTTAACTTTTAAAACTCAGGTAAAACTGATGCACTAGACTTTTTTTAAGACAAAAATTATGTAAGAAAAAAGTACATAATAAATCAAATGCACACTGTGACCAGACAATCAGGAAAATAAATGTAACAAAGATAATAAAATTATGTTGTAACTTTCCTATGATATTTGAAGAATCTATGGTAATGTAAAAGGAAATTGCTCAAATTATAGCCTAGAGACTAAAGAAAACCAAGACTCAAGCACGGTTTTACTGTGGCTCAACCACAAAGTATTCATTAAAGATTAAGGCAACTTTATACTTTTAAACACCACAGATAATATCAAAGCCTTAGGAAGATAAATCAATGGACATTTGAAATTGACTACTTTCAAAGCAAACTATATTTAATTCGGATCTCTGACAGCATTTATACCTAGACAATATTCTTCTAATATATGAGAATAAAACACAGTATGCCTTAAAAGAGAATAATCTTAATGTGAAAATCCAGCAGAAATATATCACAGTGTGTTTTAGGTGTGTGACTTTTGTATTGGCCAAGAGTCACTTAGAAATTGGTAAAGTCTATCATAGCTAATTTTTCTTATGTTGCTCACTAGTCTAAAATATTAAACTTGAATTTCTATTCTTCTTGCAATAAGGATAATAGGTAAGTATGATGCTCATGTGGTTGGAGATGATAGAACATATATGAATATTCTATTTAAAAGGTAATAAACATTTTAATAATCACTTTAATAGAGAGCATAGGTATCAACCCAAAGCAATAGCTTCTACCCAAAGAAGATCAGCTCAGTAGCTAATAATGAGGTGGTTTAAATTAAGGAAAAAGTAACAAGATAAAATAAAATAAATCAATTTGAAGGCTGGTGTGAAAAATGAGGCAGAAGCTTACCTTTTCAGCTAAATTCCAGAATCTCCTCTTGTAAATTCTATCTGAGATGTTTATATGTCTTGAAATAACGGCAGTATATGACATAATACCAGGTGTTGAAATGTGACTAAATAACACAGTAATATCACAATACTGTCAACTTCAAACATGATGAACAACTTCCTTCAGCAGTTGCCTTTTTACTCTGCCTCCAGCTTACAGATCTTTAACATGAATCACGGAGTTTACCAAGGAACTACAAAGTATCTTAACTCTAATATAAGAAGGGAGACATAATTCAACTATCATAAAATAAGAATTCCTACATCATAGATATCCTCATAAAGTCTCAACAACATGACTACTTAAACATGAGCTGAGCAAGAGTGACACTAGTGGACCTGCTAACATGAAAGGGGAAAAGATCACAGAGTGACAACTCTACACAAAGAACTACAGGAAAATAAGGAATGCTGAAAGAAAGAGATGTAGGCTTCCTCAGGGAAGAACACACCAATTGGTTCTCTGATAACAATGCTTAGTTCTGTAAATATATGTTTATGATTAATATTATAAACTGAGAGGTTGTAGCTATATATTAAAGCTTATATATATATTATTACTTTCCTCTTATCTGCATTTATTCCAGGTTATAGACTCATATCTGAAAACAAAATAATCTAAGAAACACAACAGATGGAAAGAACATGAGTCTGTACACCACTAAGTTAGAGATCAAAAAGAAAATGAATAAATGTGTAGATTCATCCAAATTACCAAAATTAAACAAAGAAGAACACAACAATCTAAATAGCTCCTCAAAAAATAAAAAGCTTAAAATTGCATTAATCTTTCTAATTAAAAAAGCAGTCCCATAAAGATTCACTGAAGAAATCAACAACTAGACTTCCAAAGGACTACAAGCAGTACCTCTTGCATTACACAAAAATAAATAAAAAATAAAATCAAGGGAACACTTCTAAACTCCATCAGGAAAGCCAATGGAACACTAATACCAAAGTCAAGTATAGGCACACCAAAAAACAAGACTTCTTACCAATACCTGTGATGAAAAGAGGTGAAAAGGTCTTCAATAGAATGCATATAAAGAAAGTTATCATAAATGACCCAATGTAAGAATAGTTCAGCACACATAATTTAATTAATATAATAGATTATAAAAGTGGACTCTAATAAAAACATCACAGTATCACCTCAATAGTCAAAGAAAAATTCTTTGTATATGGGAAGTTTGTGAAATGAATAAAAGATTCAACTAAAGCAACTCAGTAATAACATAGTTGATGACAGACTATAACTTAAGTTCTATCAGTTTCAAAATTCCCTTCTGGCCTCCTTGAACTGCACCCATGAATATAGTACACATATATAAAAACAGGCATAAATTCATTTACATAAAATAAAAATAAAAATAGTTTAATTTGAAGAATAAACTGTAATGATTGCTTAGGTGAACTTTTACAACTTAAAGATTAAAATAATTTAATTTCATAATTTTTACATTTTCTACTTGATGATTATTATCATTAATAAACAGTTTTCATGAAAATGGGTTATAGTTTTAAATAAATGTTATTTCTGAGTGTTTCAAAATCTATTTCATATCAATTATGTAAACTGGAAAAGGAAAATTTAAACAAAATGACACTTGTATGTTCCTTGCAAGAATTTAAAGACCTACTCCGATTCATAACTAAAACTGTTCTTCAACACACAGTGCTTTGCTAACTGCATAAGAGCCTTTTTCCCCCAAAGTTCTTGGGATATCATATACTATATGATATATAGATATAGATAAAGACATAGATATAGATATATAGCTAATTGTACAGTCATTAGTAAACATCCTATTTACCACATATTTCTCTTTGTCCACAAACCTTAAGATGAATCTGCATGTTGATTATCATCTGTTTCCCACAGTAGCAAAGCTAGTAAGCAATAATACATGTTAGCATATGATTTTATATTCTCAATGATGCAGCTATGCATTTCAAGTATTTTAGCCTCTTAGGAAGGAAATTATTCTGAAATTATAAATAAATAACTAAATAAGAATATTAATAACTATTCTTACACTTATAAGATGAAACCAACTGGACCATAGATGACATTTTTATATGTTTTATAAAATAAAACATATTGGTAGATTTTAAATGTTAGTAGTAAGAACCTTATGATACTATGTCCTCAGAATTTCAAAATGTATAATAAACAGGAGAAACATAATCATATAAATCACATAAAGTGACTCTCAGATAAAATTACTAAATTCTCACTGGAGTAGTCAACAAACATAGCCAGAGAAAAATATGAAAAACTCAACAAATGTTTAATTGTCTTCATTTAATAAAAATTCACAAGGGAGCTAAAATCATCCAGTAGAAAAAAGACAGCATTTTCAACAAATGGTGCTGGCTTAACTGGCAGTCAACATGTACAACAATGCAAATCAATCCATTCTTATCTTCTTGAACAAAGCTAAAGTCCAAGTGGATCAAGGACATCCACATAAAACCAGATACACTGAAATTAATAAGAAAGAAACTGGGGAAAAGCCTCGAACACATGGGCAAAAGGGGAAAGTTCCTGAATAGCACCTCAGTGGCTTATGGTCTAAGATCAAGAATTGAAGAAATGGGACCTCATAAAAATGAAAAGCTTGTGTAAGAAAAGGACACTGTCAATAGAACAAAATGTCAACCAACAGGTTTGGAAAATATCTTTGCCAACCCTACATCCCATAGAGGGCTAATATACAATATATACAAAGAACTCTAGAAGTTAGACTTCAGAGAAGCAAATAATCCTATTACAAATGTGGTACAGAGATAAAGAACGAAGGACAGAACACAGGCAAAGGTGCAAAAGATTCACTGACGAGGATACAAAGCAATTCTATTTTCTAATTTTAACTGTAGTACTGACCATGAAAGTGTAGAACCCCAAGGAAAACTCTATCACTTCAAAATACTCATTATAACTGTGGAGAAGGGGCTGGTGAGATGGCTCAGTGGGTAAGAGCACCCGACTGCTCTTCCAAAGGTCCAGAGTTCAAATCCCAGCAACCACATGGTGGCTCATAACCATCCATAACAAGATCTGATGCCCTCTTCTGGAGTGTCTGAAGACAGCTACAGTGTACTTACATATAATAAATAAATAAATCTTTAAAAAAAAATAACTGTGGAGAAGTTCTCTGAGATAAGTTGAATTTGGAACCAGACAACTGTTTAAGTTAGCTTTTCCCTTATAGTAGCTGAATAACTAGATAATTACTTGTTTTCATATCAAAATATTCTGTTAAACATATTAAAGCCTTAAAATAAAAAGAAAGAAAAGAAAAAGAAAAAACTCTCAGCTGAGGAATACTGAAGGTCTGAGACATTACCTAAGGAAATGTTTTACATCCTTAGTCATCAGGGAAATGTAAATCAAAACAAACCTTAGATTCTACCTCACACAAGTCAGAATGGTTAAGACGAAAAATTCAGGTGACAGAAGATGCTGGTGAGGATGTGGAGAAAAAGGAACACTCCTCCATTGTATTGCAAGCTGGGATTGCAAGCTGGTAGAATCATTCTGGAAATCACTCTGGCAGTTCCTCAGAAAACTGGACATAGTATTACCAGAGGACCCAAATATACCACTCCTGGGCAAATACTCAAAAGATGTTCCAACATATAACAAGGACACATGTTCTACTATGTTCATAGCAGCCTCACTTATAATAGCCAGAAGCTAGAAACAACCCAGATGTCATTCAGCAGAGGAATTGATACGGAAAATGTGGTACATTTACATAATGGAGTACTACTCAGCTATTAATAACAATGAAATTATTGGGCAAATGGACGGAACTAGAAAATATCATCCTGAGCGAGGTAACCCAATCACGAAACAACACATATGGCACGCACTCACGGATAAGTAGATATTAGCCCAAAAGCTCAGAATACTCAAAATACAATTCACAGACCACATGAAGTTCAAGAAGGAAGACCAACCAAAATGTGAAAGTGTGGATGCTTCGTGCTTCTTAGAAGGGGGAACAAAATACTCACAGAAAGAAATACCAAGATAAAGTATGGAGCAGCAACTGAAGGATAGGTCTTCCAGAGACTGCCCCACCTAAGGAACCATTCACATATAGACACCAAAACCAGACACCATGGTGGAAGCCAAGAAGTGTTTGCTGACAGGAGCCTCACATAGGTGTCTGTTGAGAGGCTCTGCCAGAACCTAACAAATATAGAGGTGGATTCTCAGAGCTAAACATTGGACTGAGCACAAGATCCCCAATGAAGGAGCTGAAGAAGTTTGCAACCCATAGGATGAACAACAATATCAACCAACCAGAACCCCCAGAATTCCCAGGGACTAAAACACTAACCAAACAGTACACATGGGAGGACCCATGGCTACATGTATAGCAGAGGAAAGCCTTGTTGGACATCAGTGGGAGGAGAAGCCCTTGGTCCTATGAAGGCTAGATACCTCAGTGTAGGGTAATGCCAGGGAGGGAGGCAGGACTGGATGGAGGAGTGGGTGTGTGAATACCCTCATAGTAGCAGGGGAGGGAGAGGAGGAGGGGAAGGGGACTTGGGGGGTGGGAATCTGGAAAGGAGATAAGATTTAAAATGTAAATAAAGAAAATATCCTAGCTGTCTCTTGTGGGGCTATGCCAGTGCCTGGCAAACACAGAAGTGGATGCTCACAATCAGCTATCGGATGGAACACAGGCCCCCCAATGGAGGAGCTAGAGAAAGTACCCAAGGAGCTGAAGGGGTCTGCAACCCTATAGGTGGAACAACAATATGAACTAACCAGTACCCCCAGAGCTCCTGTCTCTAGCTACATATGTAGCAGAAGATGGCCTAGTCAGACATCATTGGAAAGAGAGGCCCTTTGGTCTTGCAAACTTTATATGCCCCAGTACAGGGGAACACCTAGGTCAAGAAGGGGGAGTGGGCGGGTGGGGGAGCAGGGCATGGGGTGGGTATAGGGGACTTTGGGGATAGCATTTGAAATGTAAATGAAGTAAATACCTAATAAAAAGTTGGAAAAAAAAGAAAAAAAAGAAACTCCAAAAAAAGAAAGAAAATATCCAATTAAAATAAGAATCACATTTTCTAGTTAAATCACACATTTTTAAAATAGCCAATTAAAAAATTACAGAATATTATAAACCAATACAGTTTTGAAAAGTAAAAATTATTCTCCAATTTTCTCAATTTACTACTGCTTTTAGAAAGTTAATACACACCTTTTTTTAACTTTTAAAAATTCCAAATGCCTCTGTGTTATAAATATGTCAACCTTATAGAAAACAATAAAAATATCCCAAGGGAACTGGTATGAATTTAATCTGCAATATACTGTTCAAGCTCATGTTCTAATGAGTGATCTCTAGGTGGTGGCACTATGTAAAGCTCTGAGACCTGGAAGAACTGGGATCAGGACAGGGGAGGTAGCTAAGTTGTTAAAGGCTACTTAAACACATGAACCAAAAGTCAATCCATAGAACTCATCAAAAAATAAATAAATAAATAAATGGATTTAATGGTTAGTACTTGTAATTCTAGCACTAAGAAGGCAGAAACAGTCTGATCATTGAAGTTCAAGTCATCTAGCCTTGCATTAATCAGTATGTTTTAGGACAAGGAGAAAAAGTCTTTCTCAACACAAAGGTATACAGTTTCGAAGGAATCTACCCAAGTTTGACTTCTGAGACACAAACACACACACACACACACACACACACACACACACACACACTCATATATACACACACTCATACACACTAATATACACACACACACACACAACATGGGATCTTGCTATCTTGCTGGCATACATGGCGAAGCTATGAGAGACATTTTGGGGTAAATCTTGCCTTCCTTCCTTCCTGGCTCTCTGCTTCCTGTCACAATTACTACCACCTTGAGAATATCCACCAAGGTGTGAAACAAGGGTTGAAATGGATCTTTTCTTAAGTTTCTCTGTGAAATATTCTGTAAGAGTAAAGCAAATGTTATAATTACAGATAATATTTGAAAGGGAGCTATCATTATTGGCCATGTAACTTTCCAACATATGGATGTAATACAACTTTTCATTAGTATGTCTAGCTTTTGAATATGAGAAAAAGTACTAGTACAAAATTTAAAATCTACTGGTATTAAAAACAAAAATAAATTCTTGGATGCCAATGTCTAAAACCGTGTGAGTTCTTGATCTGTTATCAAAGGTTATTTCCCACATAAGTTGTGGAATTTAAATACTAACTAGAAATATATAATAATGGATATTGGAACATATGCTTACAAATAGTGAAATTATTTTCAGTTGGTTGAAATTGCATGTTCTAAAACAAAATAGCAGCACCAAAATACATAACATGTTTGATGTGCTTGTCATAAATTTGAACTTTGTAGGGATTAACTCATGTTTATTCAGATTCTATGACTACTTCTCTGGAGAGACTTTTGTTTCATTTGTAAGTTTTCCAATTTCAAACCTTAGGTTTAAACTAATGAAAACCTTATAAAGAGAAGCTGTTCCAAGACCAGTGAAGGGTACTAAAAAAAAAATCAACAAAACTTTAAAAACTTTAGTAAAAGTTTCTAATACATGAATGAATAATATTAAAGTTTTATAGTTTATATACTCTCCTGAATTTTTAAGTTAAATCACTAAATATATATGAAAATAGCAGCATAATGATACACCTAGACATTTTAATGCTTTTTATTTTCAGACTAGTAAATTTCCATTGCAAGTCTCATTACTTACTCTATTTTACTGAAAATTTAGACCTGCTATTCAACCTCCCTGTAGAATATTTATTACTCAAAGTAATAGTTAAAATGTACAAAAGTAGAACAGAATTTAGAGACAATCTTTGGAATCTCTACAAACATTAATGAGTTCCACTTACAATAGCTGGCATAGAAAGCACTAAGTTCCAAATAGACTATATTTCAGAATATTAGTTTATTATTTGTTGTTGAAACCTCTGTGTTTACTTGAAAACTATTAATCACCAAGCCATCGAATAGCTATCAAATAATACAGTGATTTAAACTTTTGCCAGTAGTCTTACTACATATCTTAGTTAACCTGGGAATGTCACAAATTAAACCAGCTCATGCATTCCAAACAATTTATCTCTTAATGGAAGTAGAAAAATAAACCATGATCTTAGACAATGATTGTAGGATATATATATATATATATATATATATATATATATATATATATATATATATAT